>NC_137456.1:234922717-235148036 GCF_964235325.1 Thermobia domestica
TGGTAAGATTTCATTGGTTCTACACTTCAGTCCATCATGAGTAGCAACTACCTGTATATACGTTAACAACCTAACATAAATATTACAGCAAATTATCCTCACTAATATCATCACTATCACCGATGATATTACATGAGCCTGTTCCAATTGCAGCTCATTTCATCTTCATCTCCGTTTTATTAATTATCCCAAACACCATCACATGTGCAAGACAAGTTTCGTGAGACTTAAGTCATATCGCACCTGGGAACTCACATAACCTAAATTGTCAAGATCACTTTCTACATTCTTCTTTTTTGGGTCAGATCATGCAATACCCAAACAGCGAGGATTCTTAGCCAGTTCCTCAAATAGTTTTGGTTGAATTATGTTTAGTTTATTGGCGATGTCGTGACTGCTTACATCCACTCTTTCTGTGATTCGTCGCCCACTGCGAGGAGCATTTTAGACATCGAAATCTCAAGAACGAAAGTAACTTTAGGCTGTTGTTTTTGGCACTTTGATAACGTATCTTGCCTATAAACAGCACCAATTTCTTCACGATCCTGTGCAGTATCTGGACCTTTATCGAAATGAAATTCTAGAATATAACACAGTTTTGTAGAAAGTCCACTCTTCTTCAGGGTGCAATATCGTACGTTTGATTATAAGACTTCCAACACTTCTTGTGTATCTACTAACTGTCAAATGATGTTATATCTAACTAACTCATATACCCTGAGACTTGCGAGACTAACGCCATCTCATGTGCAAAAGACTTAAACTTACTACCTAATATATACATATCCACATATTACATACACGACAATATATACGCACACACCGTACAATAAACCATCTTTTTTTATCCAGTTTCTAGGAAATTAGGAAGTTAACCCTAGTAATAAATAAGTTATAAAGAGCAAAGATTAAAGTTCGTGTTCAATAATTAATTCCATTAAAAATTCCTATAAATCCTTCGCTTCAAGCTTAACTTTCTTAGAGCATTTGCAATTTTGATACCATACATGCATATATTGTCTCAGAAGGAAAAAAGTAGTCCTTCATTTTTTTTTTCTTATAAATAAAGCGCACCTTGAACCCTTAATTAGGAATAAATAAGATTTGGCTATTAAGCTTGGCCTTTCCTTGACATTTTAATTTATCAATTAAAAAAAAATCAATGTCAGTTTAGTCATTGGGACATGCATTTGTCACGGAACGTATTGCAAATATTGAGATATTGACAAGGACATGTAAAGAGAAGAATATAAGAGATCGAAAATTAACCTTTTATTCGACAGTGTTGCTCTCAAGCAACATCGCATTCAATTATCGTTGTCCACACGAATTATAATTTCAGTGATCATTTAATTGGCATTATTGCTTTCATACAATATTCGTGTACATGATTTGCAGGTCGCTTCTTTAGATATTTCTAATCTTCGTCAACAGGGGACAGTCAAATTTAGTATTGTAGAAGCTTTATCTCCTACATTCCGTGAAAGTTCTTTTTTTTATGTTTTATTTGTGGTTTCTTGCTCAATAGAAAGATATTTCAACAAACTGCTGCTAATTATTGAAAATATTCCTATGATATTTGAACATAGTAGGGTAATGCTACTCAGTAACAACACAAAAGATCTATTTTTATGGCAATGTTTCTTTGAAATAAACATCCTGTATTTTGTAACCGAACAACAAAAATACTTTAAAAAATTACGAAATTATGATAAGAAAGACATGGTTCAACCATAAAAGGAAACTAAATATTTAATGTTACTGCTATCAATGCTTGCCATTAATTGCAAGGGTTAAACGTGTGAAGCTAATATTCAACAGCAAAGAACTTTTTGAACCGTCTTACATTCAGATTAGGGATGGCCACAAAATTCCGGTTCCACGAGGAACCGGATCTTGGAATCCGGTTTTCAGAATCGGTTTCAGACCTGGATCCTAAAAACACGGTTCCGGAACCGGATCTTAGGAACCGGTACCAGACCTGGATCCAAAAAACCCGGTTCCAGAACCGGATCTTAGGAAGTGGTTCCAGACTGGGATACGAAAACCCGGCTCCGGAACCGGACCTTAGCCCCTCAAAGACCCGTAAAGGAGGCACAAAGTCCACTTTCAAAACACTGCAAAGAGAACCACGCGCTTGTGCCCTCCCCACCCAGACCCGCTTTTGTTCCCTAAAAAATATTTTTGGTTCACCAGTGGGTGTTTAGCCAAATGAATTTGCCAGTTTGCCTGTTTAGCCAATGAGTTTGCAGTTACCCAGTTTTTTTTTTTTTTTTTAGCCAAATGAGACAAGCGGCCGTCGCCTAGGCGCCTGCCTGTCGCTTCCACCATTTCATTTAGCACACTGTTTACAGCCTGCCAGCAGCTCAGGTTTAGCGTAGGTATGGCCACAAAGTTCCGGTTCTGGCGGAACCGGTTCTTGGAGATCCAGTTTTCAGAGCCAGTTCCGGAAACGGATCTTAGGAACCGGTTCCAGACCTGGATCCAAAAACTCCGTTCCAGACCTTGATCCGAAAAACCATTCCGGAACCGGATCTTTTAGAACCTGATCCGTTCAGAGCCGAAAACCAGTTCCACCAGGAAGCGGTTCCGGCCATCCGTAATTCAAATGACAATTTTTTTTAAGGAATTTTCACTATAATTTTCAGAACCCTCAGGGCTCAGCGGTTATCAAACTCAGCTTTGATATAGGAGACCCAGGTTCGATTCCCACGGTTCTCACGTTAAGTTGTAGGTCCACGTCTTATATAGTCTCGCTGCTGAAAGGAACGCTAAACTCAAAATCAACTCTAGGTGAAATAATAATATCGAAAACTATTATTACAATACGTTAAATGATGAAACGAAAGAACACAGTTGAAAGTTTAATTTCTTATATTTGTACTCTTGTCCCGTGGTGACATGCAAACATTAGCTTCGTTTCCAAAATGACGTCTATGCAGCAGCGTCAGGGTTGTGTTTATTCTCGGAGAACACTGTAATGTGTTTTTTCTCGATATGGTACAGTTGAGGTTCGTTCTACAAGTGAAAAAGGGTCCCAATAATTTCATATTACAACTTGATGGGGCATCACCACATTAACACATTGAAGTGCACCGCTCTCTGAAATATGAATCCCACGCAGTTAGATTGCGCCATGTGCTGAAAGTGACAGCGCTTTTCCCATGACCTTCTAGATCTCCCGATCATGCAGTTTCGATTTTTGCTCCCACATATCGTGCGTATACCTCCAATATCAACAACTTTTATTGAGCTCCAGGTTGCATTATAGTTGCATTTGCGACCATTAGTAAGGATATGCTGGAGTGTATTTAGTTCAAACTAGACTACCGCATTGATATGTCATATGACGAAAGGAAGACCCATCGAACATTTGTAACAATATGTATAAAATAACAGTTTCCATATATTTTCATGTATCATTCCTTATTGCATGTATTGCATGCATGCATTTTTTGTTGTATTCATTATTGCATGTATCATTATTCATCATTTTCTTCATACAGCCCTTTAAAATCTGATGAATCATTTATAATCACCCTATTGTTTTCTATCAATTTGGTAAATGTTCTGAGTAAGTTGCATTGGTTCTCTGAAAATTTCTTGCAAAATTAGTTAAAAACAATGTAAAGCAATCTAGTACCGTCTTTAATTTAATATTGTATTTCGTAGAAATATTCATTGTTTTATTGTTATAAACAAGAAATAGTTGAACTTCTTAACAAAAACGAGGCCAGTTCTCTCCAAGGTATTTCAGGCTTTTAATGGTAATGTTATGTTTGCATCTCTGTTTTCCTTCTGTCCTTGCTTTCACTTTGATTATTTTAATGATTAATTAATTACATAATTAATAGGTTTAATTGCAGCGTTGAACAGCAAAGCAATTTGCTCGTCTTCCGTTCGAGAAAATTGAATTATATAATTACTATATTGCATAAGATTGATATTTTAAGGGGGAAACATCTAAACGTTTAACCTGAATTGTAGCATAGTATCCATAAATTCAATTTAACTTCCTTGTGATATAATTCTCAAAGATTATGGCTGACAAGATGAACCATCTGTCTGATAGTGAGTGATCAATACATTGTTGTGACCCTGTACACCGGAGTCCACTATATAATAGTAGCCACTACCCACTACTATGCTAAGGGAAAGCATTTATGGAGCTTGAAGACGGGTGTCCAGAGTTCCCTTTAAATGCTGCTAGCAAATGAGAGCGCTAAGGTTTTGCCTCGTCTTTGGATGCCATCTAGAGGCACATATCGAAAATTAAACTACCTACATGTTATTTTGTGGTTCGATTCCAACCTATTTCACTTTATAACTCAATTTCACCGGAAGTGGCGTTTACCATTATGTTTCCCCAGGCTGATTACATGATAGATATAGGTATCCATCTTTTCGGGATTTAATTCAAGATCCAAATAAAAGAAGTAGGGACTCGTCGTTGCCGATTCTTAATTCACATCTATTAAAAGAGAGGGCGAATAATCTTACTTCATTCTCCGATATTTATCCTCTACCGTTATACAAGCCCGCACAACCATGATGTAATGGAGGTTGCATATACACATAACGTTATCAGAAACCGCGAGAAATGTGCACGTTTCCGCCTGCATTTTCAACTTCACCTCCCGAAATCTGACTCCTCGAGCCTAAAAATCGAGAAAAAGACTTAATACAGGAATAGAATCTGGCGAATTGTACAAAATTTGGTAGTTTTTGGTCGCTGCATTCTATGTGAGACACTGGTGACAGACACACAGATGCGCACACACGTTATTGTATTATATTAATATAGATGAAGTATTTGGTTTGGATTGTTTGTTTGGATATTAAGTTTCATTTTCAGACTCGATGTTTTATAAAACTGGGTTTAATGCATAAAATAGGATCTCAATCAGTATTAGGATCATATCTATAACAAAATTTCCCAACGGGAATCGAACCCTATTCTAGATCACACACTTAGAAAACACGCACATATGATTGTGTCGCTAAGATGGCTATTTCATTTATCTTCTTTTGCCAGTAGTCTAAAAATGCGCTCTATTATTTTACACTGTGTGCATAAATTTAATACCTAGAAGTTTAAGTAAATATACTCATTTATTTAGAGGAATTAAGAAGCACGTTTCGTTTCACAATGTAAAATTATGGCAGACTTTAATAGTCCGACAGAGGATAGATGAAACCTACACTTAGTATGCTGTTATAAAATTCAATTTGTATCTATGAAAAACTACTTGCTATCTAGAAAAATGGGGAGAATTAGTTGGGTCGAGCGGAAAGCGAATGAGAAGGTTCAGAAATGGTGAGAGAAAAAAGAAGAGATTTAGATACTATTGAAGAGAGGAAGAAATACTTATTGGAACATAGGCTAAGAAGGAACTGTATCATGAGGGAAGTGCTAGAAGGTATGTGGCAGGAAACAGAGGGAGAAGGTCAAGGAGACTACAATTGATAGACGATATCAAAACAGAAAAATCGCACGTGAAGTCGAAGAGGCTAGCGGAAGACCGTAGAAGAAAGTTTCTCAGTTACAACAAGTGATATGTCAATAATAGCAGAATATCTATTATGATGATGATGATGATGATGACGACGACGACGACAACGACGACGATGATGATGATGATGATGATGATAATAATGATAATAGGAATTTTGCTTCATGAAAATTCAATACTAAATCCGAAGGGATACGGACAAAATCTCGCGGCCGAAACATCGCCGCCCAAAATCTCGCCGGCCAAAACCTCGCGGGACAAAATCTCGCCGGGCCAAAACCTCGCGTGGCCAAAACCTCGCCGCCCAAAACCTCGCGGGACAAAATCTCGCCGGGCCAAAACCTCGCGTGGCCAAAACCTCGCCGCCCAAAACCTCGCGGGACAAAATCTCGCCGGGCCAAAACCTCGCGTTGCCAAAACCTCGCCGCCCAAAATCTCGCCGGGCCAAAACCTCGCCACCCAAAACCTCGCGTGGCCAAAACCTCGCCGCGAATGAAACTTTTCTTTAAAATTTACCCAATGAGTTTCTTAATACGCAATTCCACACTACAAATAATATTATTATTATTATTATTAATAATAATAATAATAATAATAATAATAATAATAAGAAGAAGAAGAAGAAGAAGAAGAAGAAGATACAAAAAACATCGTGTGCATGGGCTTTCTCGGGTTATTCCCGTTTCCTCCCACTTTCTTTATTCGATGATTTCCTTCATCCTGGTCATCTACGTCTTCTTTAACCTACAGGACATAATCAAGGTACGTCGTAAAAACTCATATATTATTTCATACTTTCATAAATATTATTAGATTTTTGTTAAAATTTTAGGTTTTTGGATGCTCCAAAGTTCACGAAACTAACCCCGTTAGTTGTCATTGCTTTCCTTATGCAGACTTTCTTTCCCTATAACCAGTTTTAAAACATCCTATTGCCCTATCTTCACATTGAAATCCTCTAATACAGAAATAGAATTTTCATATGGTATCGCGGGACTTGGTCAAATACCCGTGATACTTTTTCTGAAACAGCGTCTTTTATACCGTCATCCTTATCATCTGTTGGAACATTTACATTTTGGTCAGGCGAGATTTTGGGTATGGCGATATTTTGGGGCGCGAGGTTTTGGCAAGGCGAGGTTTTGGCCCGCGAGGTTTTGGGCGGCGAGGTTTTGGCCAGGCGGGGTTTTGGCCCGGCGAGATTTTGTCCCGCGAGGTTTTGGGCGGCGAGGTTTTGGCCAGGCGAGGTTTCGGCCCGGCGAGATTTTGGGCCGCGAGGTTTTGGGAGGCGAGGTTTTGGCCAGGCGAGGTTTTGGTCCGCGAGGTTGTCGCCGCGAGGTTCTGGCCGCGAGGTTTTGTACCCAAACCAAATCCGAAAGCGACAAATTTCAAAACTTTAAATTCCAATACAGAGATTGAAATTGAGATTAAATCTATTCTTGGGATAATAAATTAGTATCATAGAAACCATTTCTCAGTATTTACTACCAGTTTTACTCTATGAAGATCATTGTTGAAACCGACGTTGCACTAGATTTCAAGCAATTCCGGTTTTAGTAGAGTCAAAGAGAGAAAAATAAACAGTACTCTTGAGATATTGCAACGTTTCTCGCTGTTTTACTGTTTTTGTTCTACTGTAATTAATATGGAAACCGGAAATGACACATTCTTACCACTTCTGGTTGGAATAGAGGAATAAGGATGAAGGTAAAACTATTTCAGAAAAGTGTTTCTCGTTATCTCTTATCGTAAATATTTCTTGCTATCTCTTACTGCATGCGTTTCTCGTTATCTATTAGCGTAAGTGTTTCTCGCTATCTCTTACCACAAGTGTTTCTCACTATCTCTTACCACAAGTGTTCCCCCCCCCCAAAAAAAAAGCGATGAACTTAATATGCTTAATAAAATGCCTTTCCTTTAAAAAAATACATATATTTTACACATAATTACAATAAATAAATGTTTCGATTTAAGAATGCCAAATTTGCTTTACGCAACATGTTTTATGCTTGAGTTGGTAACTCTGTTTTTACAAGTAACTGTGTGGTGTGGATTTTGGGCTGGTAGAGTGATTGGATCAAGACAAGGATGAGAATCCCGTAACAGCTAGTGAAGAACAGTACCAAAATATGATTTTTACTTACAAAACTTTTGTAGTTCCATTGGAATGAACTTGATATAAAACTCAAATGGTTCCAACAAGATGACGCCACCTCCCACGAAGTAATCAATTGAACGGAGCAGCTCGGTTATCTTACCTTACTCCTTGCTACAAATTCTTGTTGGGAGCTTCTGAAATATCAAAGGCCTAGGCAAACAAGTCTCGAGCAGTAAGAACTCAAGAAGAACTCAATGAGATAATTGAATGTGTTATCAGCTATATCAATAAACAAGTATGTGCGAAAATTATTATAAATTTAACCGAGAAAGTGAAGTCCTACAGAATAAGTCGTGGGGTGTCGGTTATTTTAAATTCTTAAATAGGAATATTTATCCGTTGTAATAGTATAAACATAGTTACCACTTTGTGAATTATGTATACTATTTTATTAAGCATATTAAATCCATCGCTTTTAGTGGGACACTTTAAAGTTTGCAGAACTATATTTTCGACTTTTCATTTACATAAAGCTTCTTCTACTCTTATATAGTCATGTACGCTCAAATATGAATTAATGCTTTAAACTTGAATCTGTTCTATAGTTTGATTGAACAGAACAATATTCTCTACACTTATTGTAAGTGGGTAATTTGATCTTTCAATTACATTATACTGATCACATAAACCTCATTTTAAGCCTAAAGTAAATTTTAATAATGAAAATTGTGAGATTCAATTAAAAATCAATTTAATTATTGTTTTATCAGGAAAACATTTAATGGTTGTAATCATATTATGTTAACGTTAATCTTATTATATTGTAGGTAAGCTGAAATTCATTGATGGGATTGTGATTGCATTACTCACCTACAATGCTTTACGTAGTGCTAGAGGTAACGTATTTGCTTCTTATTTCTAAAATAACACACAGTAACCATGAGGAAACAGGAGTTGAAATTTATGTAATTTTTGTTACAATTAATGCTCAGTAAATGTATGTCACTACAAATACTATGGTTTATCAAGAGCGAAGCTCTCTCCTATCTTTAAGTAAGCCAATCCAATCAGAATTCTAGTTACCTACTACCTTTCCTACATGTACCAGGACATTATTCTCCTGGTTCCTTTCGTCGCGGTAGAATGCATTTTTGAAACAAAGTGAAACTTCGGTGAATGATTATCTCTTTAGGTCAACCACCTCCATCACAACTGGAACGTAATAATATGAAATGACATCTTTTAAGTTTTACGTTCCACGGTTATGCTGGCTAGGCTAAAGGAGACGGTGATGATGAGAAATGAATGAAATGGTGAAATGAAGAAAGTGGGAGGAAACGGGAGAACCCCGAGGAAACCCACGCACACGGTGTTTGTCCACCACAAAGCTCACTTAGCGCGAGTTGGAATCAAACTAAAGAACCCACGCATCAGAGGTGAATGCTCTATGGAACGTAATACTAGTCATTTTAGAGCTATGGATTTGAACTCACTTTATGATGACCACCTCTTCTGTCAACAGTGATGCTAACCTCACATTTTATAGAATCCAATCTAGAGAGATAAAAAAAGTTCCATTTGCTTCTGAATTTCTCGCGTTATAATGTTGTTACAAAGATGATACCTTCTTCTAACCTTTCAAAGACTTTTTCGGGTCCTCCATCTCTTTCTATCTTATGTTTTATCCACTGTTACACCACATTCCATATATAGACATGTGGATATATAGGTCCACATCTCGTATAGGCTTGTGCTGGAAGAGGCATTAAAATCCAGATCAACGAATCCATTTTATAACTCAAGAATGCATTTAATCTTGATGTTTGACACGAAACTATTCTTTCAGAATCTTGTCATACTAGTAAAGCAACGGTGTCAAAGTAACTTTTTGAGCTCACTTGTGTCTATGATTCGCGTTAGCACTTTTAGATCAAGAAACTTGGGTTTAATTTCCGGCGGGAGCTCATGTGATTTGGATTCCACGTTAAGCTGTAGGCCAACATCTCTCGCTGCTGAGAGGAACGCTAAACTCAAATCTAACTAGAAACGGAAGTAACTTTTTGGAATGTGTGTAGGAAAGATCAGGTTACGATACTATATATCGATGTATCCTGCTTCATTTTAATAATTCAGTTCTTTTGTGTGTGTGTGTGTGTGTGTGTGTGTGTGTGTGTGTGACTCCAATTTTGAATTTCCAAGTTTCCTTTTTCCTATTTATTATACTTCTTTCTAAAGTAAATTTAGTAGTTCTACTTCCCTAGTTAATAATACTTCATTAATACTTTTGTTGTTTACTTTTATATTTTTTCTCAAATGATATCTTAAAACTTCTAATATTTAACTCTAGTTAACATTCAAGAGATGTTAGAGGACATAGTACACAAGAGTTCTTTAGCGGTTTTCTTTCCATTACGAAGTCTTATTAGAAGGTATGTTTTATTTTACAGGCAGTACCTCAATCTACTATAGTATGATTGCAACCACTATTTTGTTTTTCAGTTTAGCGTCCCTTTTTCAGCACCTATCGTATATGAGGCATGGACATACAGTTTAAAGTGGTACATGAACAGCGTAATGCGTTCAATATTCTCAAAGTAGAAAGCAAACCGGGACCACGTGCATAAAGACACTAGCCACTAGGTCAGTGAGTAGACCAATAAAATCTTCAAAAGCTTTTTTAAACTAACTCAATAACGTAAACTATTTTTGATGCAGCTTTAATCAGTCAGCAATAATTTATTTATTTATTTATTTATTTATTTTATTTATTTATTTAATATACAACACAACAGGCTTAATACCCAATTACAATGTTGTGTATATACAGCAAATGTTCCATATATATAAATTTCTTAATTATTTCTACAGAAAATTTCTTGTTTCACATATGATCTGAACCTGTTTTTTGAAAGACTAAATACATCCACTGTATCAAGCTTATTTACAATATCATTGTATAATTAACACAGTAGGAATCCGCAATGATATTTTCGAGAACAACTCTATAAATCAATCTTATTATTTAATAACTTCTATAAGAATAACAAGTTCAACATCCATCTTCTTTTTTCTAGAGTTTGAAAATTAAAGTTGTTTACTAGATCATTGTAGGAAAAATATTTGGGATAATAATTAGTTTTTTTTTTGTATGTAAGCATTTTCAAGAATTTTGTTTGGATGTTTTCTATTTCTTGAGAGTATTTTTTATTATTGGGGGTCCATATATTAGAACAATATTCTAATTTTGATCTAACATACGTAAAATAAAGTGTTATAAACGTTGTCTCACTGAAGAAATCTTGCCCTATTCTGTAAATTAAACCTGCGCTGTTTGTTATCAAATCTATGTGTTGATTGAAATTTAGTTCAGGATCAAAAATAACGCTTAAATCTTTGACAGTACTTGGTTTAGACAATTTAGTTTCTTTCAGTGTATAGTCAAAGGTGATAGGATTTCTTTTTCTCGTAAAAGACAGGAATTTACACTTGGATACATTTATTACTAATTTGTTGTCATCGCACCATGTTTGAACTCGCTGTAGGTCTTGTTGTAGTTGTATGCAGTCTTCAGTTGAATTAATTCTAGAATATAATTTGAGATCATCAGCGAATAGGAGAATCTCAGAGTTTTCAATAAAAATTGGAATTTCATTAATAAGTGGGAGAAATAGCAGAGGACCCAGATGAGATCCCCAGACAGAGTAACAAACTTTTCGGTGGCGTGCCCCTTGTATAGAATAGATTGTTTCCGGTTACATAAATACGATACAATATATTCTATTGCCGACTTTGAAAAGTTTAGGCTTGCTAATTTCGCCACTAGAACATCATGATCCACGACGTCGAGTGCCTTACTGAAATCGGTATAAATAACGTCTACCTGGCCGCCTTTGTCTAACTCCGTTGCTATAAAATTTGTTACAACTGCTAGGTTTGTTGCAATAGATCTATTGTGTAAGAAACCATGTTGATGTATAGATATAACTGGCTTTACGTGGTTCAGAATTCGTGTATATAAAATACTCCCAAGAATTTTGGCAAAAGGAGATAATATAGCTGTAGGTCTGAAGTTTTGTATTTCATTTTTATTTCCAGACTTTGGCACTGGACACACTGAACTTTCTTTCCATAAGTTTGGAAAAGTGCCTGTTCTTATGGACATATTGAATATAGTATGGAGCGGATGTTTGAATATATCAATACAGCCTTTGACAACATACGGAGGAATACCATCCGATCCACATGACGCTTTTGGTTTGAGTCCCTTTATAGCCACTTCAATTTCTCGTAGTTGTATTTCTCCAAGCTGAAAGTTGTCCAACAGGCTAATGCATTCCGTCTTGTTAGATATAATACTGTCTACGTCATATTTTGTTGAGATATTGTTATAAACAGATTGAAAGTAATGCGCAAAGGCCTGAGCAATCTTACTGTCCTTATTTACTTCTTTTCCATTGTAAGTCAAAGAGGCTGATGACTTTTTTTTTCTTTTGACAAAACTCCAAAGTTGGCCCGGACCATTATGAATAGAAAGTTCAGATTCTAGAATAAATGTTTTATACGCAATTGATATGTCGGTCTTTATCTGTTTACGTAACTCATGAAATTTTTCACGATGATATAGGCTTGCAGTTATTCCACTTTTCCATTTTTTATGATGGTATGATTTGGATTTTATTTTTTTAATTATACTATAAGTGAACCAGCTCGGATAATTTCCATTAACATGTTTCTTACGGGGAATACACATGCTAAATACATCATTAATCATGTTGTAAAAGTTGGATAGCACACTATTGATATCATTCATTTGCGAAAGACAGCCCCAGTTTATTATGTGCAGTTCCACGTATAACTTTTTGAAATCAGCTTCTTAAAGTTGAAACCAGATACTTTTGTTTCTCTTTCTTTCTTTGTAACGTTTAATGGGATAGAGTCACTTATTGCTGGATGGTATCTGTCTTCCTTAGTAACAAGAGGACAGTCTCTTTCAACTAGAACCTTATCAATATTTGATAATACTAAATCTAAAGTTCGGCCGTTACTGTTACGAATATTATTCAATGACGCTAAATCATATAAGGACTTAAAGTTAAATATATTTTTTTTACAATTTGTTGTTGATGATAAGAAATCAAAAGCACAACCTGTTATTTCAGGAATACTGAAATCCCCTATGCTGAGAATGTTGCTGCCTATTGGGCAATTAGTCTCAATAAATTGATAGAATTGTTCATATATTACTACACTTGATTCAGGAGGAATGTATACTGCACATATATTTTATAATTTTACTTTTAAAGGTGATGTGGATACTAATATTCTATGGAAATGAATGCCGTGGTTCTTTAACCCAGCTTCTTTGAAGGAGAAATAGTGTGGTGAAGAATGCCCTGTATTGGAAGGGTTGATCTTGCATAATAGATTAAGATTAGAAATTAGATTTCTCAACTTTCGGCATCTATGAACATGCTAACCCGTCACGTATGAAGGATAAAGTCCCTCGGCGAGCACACTATCCGAGGAAAGAAAAGGAATAAAGGATTGGGGAAATAAGGAAATTGCCTGGGACCTGTATGTTAGATACCATCCCGGCATTTGCCTAGTGTGAATGAGGAAAATCCAGGGAAATCCAACTCAGGATGACTGGTCTGAAAAAGCTTTTACACGTTTTCGACCGAGTGTCCGCACTGGGAATCGAACCCGGAACCTCTTGCATAATAATCTGCAAACACATCACTGCACCATATTAAAGTCCATATCGTGATTCAGAGTCCACATTAATGATGGGTCCTGTTCTTCATAACCTTGCTGTTGCATAAGGACTCAAATTAAATAAACTCAAACAACAAAGACACTCTATATAACAGTTTAATAATATTACATTTTCAATATTCATGTTCCAAATTTTTATATGTGTTTGCACTCTTATATAGGTATTAATAATTTGTGCAAGTTGTTAATGCAGTCGCGCCCACACAATGTTATTGTTGCGGGGCTAAAACGTTTCTTTTATTCGCTTCTCCTGTCTAGACATACATATGAGCGCTGATATATATATAAATTCTCTCGTCTAATAACATGAAAGGCGTTTCCATTCTCTTGATGAGGGAAAGATCGATAAACTTGTATTATTATCTTAATTTCTTATCTTTATGTCGAAAGATGTTGACTCCCCACGTCAGCCTGCGTATATGCCTTAAAACCACCATAATTTTCTTCCAATTTCTACAATGGAAAACTTGTGGAAACTAGGAAAGCCTCCTGAAGAAGCAAACACGTGTTTACCTTTGTAGAAGTGCTCTAATAACAAGTACAGGATGATCATAAAAATCCTTATCTTAGGAGGAGAGAACAGACCAAAGCATTATTTCATTTTAAGAGATTATTATGTCAAATGTCAAGGTGAAATATTAGGCACTGTCGCAGCATATGTATATTCTTTTTCATGCACGAAGTCTGAGAAACACTGAGAAGAGTTGGTTTGAACTTAAAAGATTAACTTGCCAATATAACTGACATTTTGTGAAAATATTAGTCATCAAAAATGCTACCAAATAGAAGGTGTTCCAAAAGTCACTGTTCAGTAGTTACTGTATATCTTAATATAAAAAGACTGTCATGAAATATGGAATTCAGCAAATGCCACAATATCGTGATACGTCAGGAGTGCAGGTACTGGAGACGATGTTAGAAATGATTATCATCGACCTCCAACCAGATCTACTAAATTTTGCCTTGCCAGATCAATGGGTTCTAACGATACATTGTTCAGTTATTCAATGGTATTTTGCATTGATGTAGATTTATAAGTTAGTAATATGTATAGAGAGTACTGTATAAGTTCCCTATTGTGGTGCGTTCGAAAGAATTGCAACACTAACAGTCAATTTCCAACACGGATTTAACTATAATAATTAATTGATAGCATTTAAAATACAACTAAAAGCTCTTTTATTTTCAAAATATAATATTAACAACATGATATAGAGCATTTTTATCAGATAGTAACCTAAATAATCTTATTGTGAATGCAGTTTTCTTTAAATTTTGAAAATCTTCTGAGTAGACCTTATTGGAAATGATGTTGTGTATCGCAAACTCACATTACATGAGATCGAATCAAAGATCCCTTACACTAGAAGTGAGAGCTCTACTATTGAACCATCGTGACTCCTATGTTTTATTGGAATTTACAACAAATTTCTTTCAAAATATATCCTTTTAATAGCTTAGCCTTTGAAATTGAGTTCTGTTTTAAGACCTTTGATTTTACCTTTTAGGCTATAGGAGACAAAAAGAAATGGCTCGTGTTGACGAAATATATAATAAAAGAACCTACATGACGCTGTTAGCTGGGAAAGATTTTGCAGTGCTGAAAAATATCTTGCTGTCAGTAATCGTAGATGACTTTATTTTATGAAAATTGCAATATTTCTCGCAGACTAGTTTCGAACTGAATTTATTTTGAAGCACATTCTGAGCAGAGTTTACACCCTCGACAGATAAATATTGCGTATATGAGTCTAATTAATGCATTAAACCTCTCGAGTATGTCACACTGAGAAAAAGTGGTATGTGGTGTACGTAAAAACGTATGTTACATGTGTAAATCCTGTAGTTTTTGGCCTTTCCGTACAGCAAACGTATAACTGAAAACGCATGTTTTATAATACTTTTCATATAAGTATTCCATCTATATGTACGTTCCGTATGAAACAATATAGGCGGTCAGGATCTCACATACTAATGGACGTATTTAACATATAGCTGACAAATGTAACATACGTATATGTACGTAATATACGGAAGACTGTTAGATGTCACATTTCCTATGTAGCGGCATGATGTAACATCTAAGGGCACTTTGTATGTATCATATGGATAATGTATGTTCCGTATTGATTTCTGTAGTAAGCAAGAGCATTCCGTATATTTATACAATATACCGCTGTCCAGATAACAGTTTTTTTTTCAGTGCAGAGCGAATCTTTTCTTTCATTTTATCAAATAGTTATATATTTTTTCTATTTTTTATCAAGAAATAACACATATTGAGCTATTACATTGTTTCTGTCAGATCTTGGAAATTTACTAATATTAGTTACGTTAAGAAAGAAATTGAAAGAAAATGTAGAAAATTGAAATAGTGGATCTTCACGGTTCGGCAATTCGTAGAAATAGCCACTAAAGAAAAGTAAAACATGTTTCAACCAGCTAACGCCATCGCAAAATACTGCAGAGTAAGCAAAACCCTAGCGTACAATATTATTTTGTATGACGGAATCACATGAACATAATTTAGTTTAGTTGTTTCACTTTTGTAATGTCCTGCAATTAAACTGCACGATGATATATATTAGTCTGATTTTTTTCTATAGAGCACTCAATTATTATAAAATGTATTTAGAATTTGGATGACCATATTGCTAATCCCAGTATTGTTTGAAGTATTAGTGTCGTAGTTGGATTAATATATGTATAAGATTTTTATTTTATGAAACATTTAGTAGTTACCGTTAACAGCTTTTCTTTGGTATTGGTGTATTTCAGCTGCGTCATTTTAGGTTTTACTGAAGGGAGGGAAGAAGCAAGGCTGCCATATAAAAGAATATCTTCACGTGTTTCATTCACTGAGAAAATCCGTTATCCAGACAGCGGTATATTGTACAAATATACGGAATCCTTATGTTGACTATGGAAATCTGTATGGAACATATGTTACATACGTACTGCCTTTTTTCTCGCTTAGGTATCACATCATGCCTTTGTGTGATGTCTGGCATGTGACAGTCTTTCATATATTGTATACCTATATGTATGTTACAAACGTCATCTATATGTTATATACGTCCATCTGTATGTAAGATCCTGCCTTTCTTTCATACGTATGGAACACTTCTACGGAAAGTACGTATAAAACATATGTTTTCAGTTACACGTTTGGAGCATAATGTTACATATAGTAGTACATTAAGTCCGAAAACTACATAATTTATGCATGTAACCTACGTTATACGTACAAAACATACTTTTTCTCTGTGTTAGCATATTATTATCCTATTTATTAAAATGTATATGAATCTCAAACTCACGTAAATTGCGCCCACCCTGCTCTCCGCAAATGACATTCTTGATGAATTTCGTACACCATGAACTTTAATGTTTTGTATTTTTTTTCATGCCAAATAATGAAAGGAATAACAAAAATTGTAAATTAAACAAAACTGTTATCATATAGCATAAAATAAAACATTCAAAGCTGATACATAATACAATCGAAAGATTTCCTGAGCTGAACAAATGGGTAGTGTAAATTGTTATGCGCAATTTTCAAGAGAATCTTTGAAATCTTAATTAATTAAAAACTTATGGTGCATGATAAACATGCCCTCTACGAAGTGATACCCTCATCAAGCTTCTCATTATAACATTAGGAAGACGGCAATTCACTTCATTAAATATTTAATGAGATATTCCTAAAATCCTAAAATTAACAACAGCAGTTAATTTTTAATTATAGGCCTAGTATTATATAAGGATAAGTAATATTGAGTGAACAAAATAACATGCTTTTTATAAATTCCCGTGCACACTTGGAGAGAAAATAGCGAAAGTTGAGTGTTGAAAAATGAATGCTAAAACGATGTAATAATTGTCAGTTTTTTTTCACGTAAGAATTCATCTATATAATCTATACAATAAAATGCTAGAAAAGTTTGTGTTTGTGGCGAATACTTTCGACAATGAGATCCCGAAAACTACAAGTGCTAGGAACGTGTCGTTTTCGCTTGTCGATTCCAAATTTTGTGAAGATTTGCCAGTTCTCATTCAAATTTTCAAAAAACTTTCATTTACTTTTCTATTCCACATTTTATGCGTCGTTTTGGCCCTATTAGTGTATTATTTCAACTAAGGTGATACCCTTGTGAATGGCAACCAGTATAAGAGCTACGTATAGCAGTTTGATGGACTTTTCAGGCCCTTTGCTTTAATCTGAATAACGAAACCTATTGCAAGCTGGCATCTTTGAAGGGTTGTGGATCCACAATGAGGCGTAATCTGATATGGAATTATAAGAAAAAAATATCGGCATTTGGTATCATCTATTACTTATCCAAGTTTGCCACAAAAGTTACTAAATTTATATGATAGTCTATAGCAATTCACTTCCTTTGAGAGTCTTTCTGTCCTTCATTTGTGTTCGTCAAGGAACTTGCACAGATATAGTGAGAAGTGGGAAGGGGATTCACGCTCATATGAGAACTGTACACGTGTAAATAGCGCATGTTTAACTAGTTGTTTCTTTGATTATCTTACGTATACGTAAAAGTACACTGCTGATGACGATTAAGTGAATTAGTGTACTGGCATATCAATAGATTAAATCTGTCAGCTTAAAGTCTCACGAATATACCTTTTAGACTAAGGGAGATGATGATTAAGGCAAGTGAATGATGATGGAAGAATTGCTGGAATGAGAATATGAAAAAACGGGAGTATTGCAATTAAGCCCACGAACACAATCTTGTGCACCACGAACTTGCTTGATAATGGATCGAACCAGGGATCTCACATACTAGAGAAAAGCGCTCTGCCACCGAGCCACCGTGCCACTCAAAAGTAGACAAGATACAAGAAGAACAAAGTTTACAGTGGGTGTTTGTCGGGATATTTTTAAAATGAAGTTTAATATTATGATATTTTTAAAAATGTTTTTATATAGTTTCTTCTTGTATTAGATGTGTGATCATTTTATGTACCTACATTTTGTTGATAGTTGAGAAGGTACGTGTTTATGTCAATCATATCTTAAATATTGAAAAGAAGGGTTAGGTGATAGTTTGAAGACATTTAATAAACTAGTTTATACATTGATTAGATCATGATTTTGTTTATTTGAGAATCTATTTAATACTTTGACGGCGACACACGCATTTCAAACAATGTGCGAGTGAGTGTGTGATCTCAGTTACTTGAGATACTTAGAACTCACGTAGTGAACATTTTGAAGATCTGTAGCCTTCTCAGATTTATACAACACAATTGAAAATTCTTATTGAAGAAGTATGTTTATAATTTGATTCGATTAAGTTTCATTCAAAATTTAGTAGATAGCATTTTTCAAAAACAGTCATTTGTTTAGATATAAGTTTAAAAATTTTTCTCTGAATTTGAAACAAGGTAGTCAAATAGTAGATACCAATTTCTGACAAATTTCAACCAAATTTACTTGAAGCTATTTTTTTTTAAATCGCATCTGAATAAGAGTTACTAACATTATATTCTTTCATTTTAGAATTAAAAAGTAAAACAACTAAATAATTGATTTCCAATTCATACCGCGAAACTATCCTGTATTTTCAAACTATCAAACTATTCAGGGGAATGAACCGAGGGGAACGGTGGTTCAGTGGTAGAGCGCTTACCTCTGATGAATGGGATCAATAGTTCGAATAGTGGTGGACAACATCGTGTTCGTGAGTTTTCTCGTGGTACTCCCGTTTCCTCGCACATTCTTATTTTACCATTCTTGCCTTAATCATTCATCTCCCTTAACCTAAAGGGAATAAACGTGGGACGTTTAACTGAAAGATTTCATTTCACTTTCATTCAATATTAGAACATGAATCTATTAATTATCTATTACCTAGAAGAATAAGACAGATATTGAATATATTCTTGGTGCGCTGAATCCAGGTCAAAGAAACCCTTTCTTGCTGTATCTTTCAGCTTCTGTGTTGAGTTCGTTTTCGTGTCTTGTGTCATACAACACCAAAGGTTATGAAGGACAAAACATACTATTAATAACCTGGGCTTGAATTCGATTAAGTTGGTGAGTGCTTAGGCCAATACACAAGATCAACCCTCACAGTATTGGCCATTCCAAAGTGTACTCCCCCAGGAGTGCAACCACAATTTTTTGTTGG
The DNA here is from genome assembly GCF_964235325.1 of Thermobia domestica. Taxonomy (NCBI): domain Eukaryota; kingdom Metazoa; phylum Arthropoda; class Insecta; order Zygentoma; family Lepismatidae; genus Thermobia; species Thermobia domestica. The sequence goes on from NC_137456.1 coordinate 234,942,259, forward strand.
ATAGAGCCCAACATTTTCTGGAGGATGGGGGTCCAATAAGTCTATATAATATTAAACCTGGGTTATTCTGCCCTCGAAAATATGACAAGTAATTGTTAATTACTGCCACCTATGTTCTCAAAAAATCTGTTAGAACTAGATTATTTTTATAAGGAAAGGATGAATATAGATAGAAAGCGTACAAATGTTAGTCGAGCTACGAAGTTTTCGGAAGAGAGTGGTCCGACCCAGTGGGTACACCCATGCACTCCCTTCCAACAGAGATAGCCGAGTTATGAAACGACATCATTAGACCAGATTACAGCTACTGTTGTATAGAAATTCAGTAATGAAACTGGAAGTTATAAAATCTAACACTTTCAATTTTAATAGAGGGTTAATGGCAGAGAGGAAAAGTATTCCTGTGATGCTGAATCAGGTAAATTCCATTTCTCTCTGTCACATTTTTGCTCTGACATCTGTTGACAGATAAACAAATGGATGAACGGACAGATGATGTCGTTTATATTGTACATATATATCGTTTATATTGTATATACAAGGTGGCCCAAAAGTAGGTATACACCATGTATTGATCAAGTATAACATTCTAGCTTGTAGGTTCATTTGCTTCGGCTGTTCCGAGCTTAAGATACAAGTAAAAAGACATTAAGAACAAATAATAAAGAAACTAAGTCTACCTGATGGATAACAATAAGAAATGATATAAAAAGCAATGACTCGATCAGTACGGGACTGTATACCTGCTTTTGGGCCACCCCGTATATATCGCACAATTTGGAAGTCTTAAAACATTCAAGAAAATATATTACTATAATATGTAATAGAAACGAAGTTATTAAGACTTCAATCGTCAGTTGACAAAGTAGAGCATGTAATACTGAATAAAATGTAGGGTAAATGACAAATAATTGTTATAGTCGTCAAACCAAATATTGAAAGATAAGAAAATTATAAACCACGTACTACATCATAATAATATGAAGTTTGATGTTTCCTGACGTTTTGACACAATGTTCTTGTTATGTCATATGCCACGGCAATTGTTAAATGAATAAGTAAAACTGTCTTCACGTGGATACTATATTGATTGTAGTCAAATTGCAAAATCGTGTATTCGTTGATAATTTAGTGTCATGAGAAGTTGCATGAAAATAAACATATTTTTTAAAACTAAGAATTTCCTTTATGGAACAGGCATTGCATTTTTTAAACTCACTTGAAAGGGTTTAGAGATTATGTCATTTTTCAATTGGTTAGTTATCAGAGGCTTCGAAGAATAAAATCTTCAATATAGTTAGAAAAGTTTAAGTGGCTCGAAACATACGTTACAACTTACATTGCAATAAATATTGACAAATCAGAGCTTTGCAACATGCAAATTAAGTTCCAAGTGTACTTAGATCCATACGCAAATTTATCAAGTTGAACGATATTTAGTCAGATATGGCTCAAAATCATCGGTCTTGTGGCCAGGTCCTCATGGTTTCTATGCTCATGATCACAAGTTCGATCTATTTCCCTTTTGGAACGGTACTCAAAAGGGAAGTTAAATGCTAAGCAAATAGTAAATTTGTCATATATTCAGCACATCATTCATGTTAAAAACCATTAAAACTTCTGAAGGTACCAGGTCTGAGAGGTTACCAGCTAGCTTGTGGTACTCATGCATTTTGGATGAAGTGAGGTAAACACATCGGCCCCCATGCCGTTAATGCTGCCTTTCAAGACCGGAGCTCGATAGTTCTTTCTTTCAAGTAGTTCCTCAATTGTCCTCATGATGCTCAGTGGGAACCGCAATATTAATACCATCTGGCGAAAAAGAACGGTCATTCATCCTTCCTCTGATCAGTCCGGGCATTATTTGACTTCGCTGATCTCATAAGAAGTAGTATTTCAGAGCATCCAAAGCATTAATACACACTAAAAGCCACCTTGATAAGGCAATAGATATAGCAATTTAGCACATGGGATTCAGTTTTCTCCCACAACCTTCTCTTATAAAATTCTTGTTTTATACAAATATAACACACAAAGTTAAGTTACTATAATTGTGGTCCGAAGACCAATACAAAGTTCTCTATAGGCTATAGTTTGTCAAGGTTAATAGGTATCCCAAGGCCCAGGCGGTCAAAGCAAAGAAACTACAGAGCTCCAGGCAAGCTAAGTGGTAACGGTTTAGGAATTCTCAGTGCTCCAGGCAAGCAAAGAGAATGATTTGAGTTCCTACATAGCTCCAGGTAAGGTAAGTGGTACGGAGAACTCAGAGCTCCAGGCAAGCTAAGAGACTTGGGTTAGATTACATCTCTCAGCAAGATTGCAAGCTAAGAGAGGGGAATGACCAGCCTTACATCATGTTTTATACTCTCTTCTGACCAGAGTGGCGCTAGTGTTCTTCAGTCACATGACCTGATGATAATAACTATGCATGTTGTTTGTTTGCTTATAATAGTTGTACATAGTAAGAAATCATATGATTTTATTTTCAAATAAGAAACATGTGCTGATGCTTATAAATATATATGCTACGTGTAGATGGACTATTACAATACAAATAAAATTTATTTTTAAACAAGAAAGTACCATAACTATAAAATTTTATTTATATATAAGGTCTTGATGTCTCGAAACAATATTCCGCGAAGTACACAAAATACCATTATTTCAGACTTACATAAAGTCTTTAGTTTTATTTAGTTTTCTATCTTCATATTTAATATTTGTGTCTAGACAGCATAAATGATAATTATTTTGTTTTGTAAAAATATATTTCAAAGTATATCAGAAGCACTTCATATTATTTCAGCCTCTATAATATGATTACATGGAAATCATTAAGCGAGTTTTCAAGAAAAGAAATAAAAATAAACATACATTCAACTAAGGATTGCTTGCTTTAGAACTTAAAATTTGATGAAACTACGAAATTTAACATTTATTTTCTTCTTTTTTAACTTTCTTGTTATATTAAAAGGGTCTACTCAAATTATCAGTGGATTTTGTTATATAAAGTGAGATCCAAACTCAAATTTGTATTTAAATCGGAACCGGGACCACGCCTGTTGACAATCATTACCCAAGAGAATCTTTTTAACTTTGGCGTCAGATTTGAAGAGTGCATTGGGGGCAGTGAGTTAATTTGAAGCGCCCAGGCCATCAAATTATAACTCTAAATAAGTACATGAGGAAGGAGGGAATGTTTAAATCAAACAATTGGTATACATATGCATATCACTGAAAGAAAGAAATTGTAAAACTGACATAGTACACTGTATGCTTTGCTATGCACACATATACAAACACATAAAAATCATATTCGATTCCTATTGTTTTCATGCAAATGAAGTTTTGCGTTTGTAGCAATTAACGGGTCAGGGAGAGAAAGAGAGACAGAGAGAGAAACGCAATGCCCAGTTGGTTTGGAAATTTAAAGAGAGGAATAGAAATGGGGAAGCACCAAATACCTCAGATTGGGGAGAAAGAAACTGTTATTTATAAATTTGTTTCACACATGTAGAAACCACAAAAAACATAGAGTGAAAAACATACAGAGTAGGGAGGAGGATTGAAAATATCTATGTAAAACAAAAACAATTGTATATAAATGAATACTAAAGTACGGTAATGTTAAACACCAATTTTTTGAACCAGAAACAAGTTTCTGATTAGTTGACAGTAGTATTAATTCGTATCAAACCTCAAAGAAATCAATAACTTATAGATACGTATTTTCAAGGACACCCACGAAGAGTGTATGATTATACAATATGCGTCTTTGATGTTTCAAACTAAGGAGAAATTAAAACCAGTTGAGGATGTTCCAAGAACATTGCAAGAACGAACTTAAAAAGAATTAATTTTTCTTATTAACTTTTACAATCTTTATATCAATTGTTCTATGTTCTCTATTACTATTGTCGTTAAACTATTCTTGTATTATGTCTATAATGTTACATTTATAATTCCTTGAGTGCTAAATTTGTTCCACATGTTTTGTTTTAGCGTTCTGTTAAAACGTTCTATGATATATATAAAGAAAACACATGCCCTAAATGGAGGGCTCAAAATTGAAAAAATCGCAAAATATTACCTCTCTCTGACTTATGGTTCCCGAGACACGGCTCCTTAAATGTCCCGAAATCGGAACTTTTTTGGTCAATATCTCGTGAACGATAATTGCGAGATAGATGATATTGGTGTTGATCAATATCTCAGATGATGCTAAACATTTTGGGTGCCAGTAGTAACCGGTGACCAGTCGTCAAACCAGTGGCCAGTTGGACAGTGGCCACCGGTTACTATTTGAAACCAAAGTGTTCACCATTCTCTTAGATGTTAATTATCTCTCTATGACTTATGGTTGCCAAGATATGACTCCTTAAAAATTCCGAAATCGGAATTTTATTGGCCAATATCTCGAGAACGATAATAGTGACACGAAAAATTCCATCACTTTCTCAGATAGTTTTTGATGCCCTATCGAATGGAGGGCTCAAATTTGAAAAAAAATTCGTAAATAACAGAAACATACACACACGTGGACATAGAAAATTCAATAACGAACTTTTCAAGTTCGTTGAACATTGTACTCGTATAATAATAGCCTTAATTTTTTTAAAAAAATATTGGTTTTATAAAAAGCATTAAAATGCAGAAAATAATGTCTTTGGTAGGGTAAAACAAAAAATCGCAGTAAGACTAGAAATATTGAAGACTAAAGATTTCATGGATATTGATTACGTCACTAAAAATTTAAATCGCGCCCAATGCTAAAAGTTAAATCACGCCCAATTTTAAAATAATATATTGTCAATGAATAATGTGATAAAGGGAATGATATATTGTCAATGAACAATGTGATAACGGGAATGATATATTGTCAATTAATAATGTGATAAAGGGAATGATATATTGTCGATGAATAATGTGATAAAGGGAACCAAATGTTATCGACGAATAATGTGATAACGGGAATGATATATTGTCAATGAACAATGTGAAAAAGGCAATGATATATTGTCAATGAATAATGTGATAAAGGGAATGATATATTGTCGATGAATACTGTGATAAAAGGAATCAAATGTTATCGACGAATAATGTGATAGATGCAATGATATATTGTCAATGAATAATGTGATAAAGGCAGTGAAATATTGTCGATGAATAAGTGTGATAAAAGCAATTATATATTGTCGATGAATAATGTGATAGATGCAATGATATATTGTCAGTGAATAATGTGACAAAGGCAACTATATGCTATGCGGGAATTGTAAGACAAATTAGTACTAATAAGTGTTGCTAGGGTCAGATTTTATTTTATTTATTTTTGTTTAAAACATCATCGAATTAACAGGGGTAAGTTATATCTCGAAGTGTTTTATAAAATAGAAGGAATAATACGAAAATTTCTAAAATTCTGAAAGTAGAGCTATCGCATGGTTACTTATCAACCACTACATTGACTCATTATCTATCAAAATTCAATCTCAACATCACATAAGAACAACACTTCGTTACGCCTTACATCCACTAAACAATCAAACTTTCATTGGACTTACACCTGGTGAAATACTAATGATACATTTTTCACATTTCGCATTGTCACTTTTATAGTTAATAACAAGTAAGAAACATTAGACAGATTATTATATCAATTAGGTGTAGTGTCCCATAATATTTGAGATTACCGCAATCATATTGATAGTTAAGCATCGCCTGCAAATATATACAGAGATACAAAATGTACGCTCCTAAGTAAAATGTGTAGCCTGTATCCATACCATTTCTTTGTTACTAATATTCTCATATGCCTAATTTTTTAAAAAAAACAACAGAGTAATTCCAATCACTACACACACGCTAATATCTGTACTTGCAACAAATAAACCATGCCTACATAATACTATTGTCCCAGGAGTCTATTTGGTTTGAGATTATGGGTAGAAAATAGATTTCTGGGCTTTTGACATCTATGGCCATATTACCCACTCATACATATGAGGGAAGTAACGAATGAGAATGGAAGAAAGTGGAGTGGGACTATTATGTTAGGTACCATCTCAACATTTACCTGATGTGAATAAGGAAAACCGCGCAGGATGGTTGGTCTGAAAAGGCTGTCACACTTTTTCGACTAAGTGTTCCCACTGGGAATCGAATCCAGGACCGCTCACCGAAGGCGAGAGCGCTAGCGACTATGCTACATGGGGCCACATTTATTTGTATTGTCTACGGTATTATGCAAATAAATTACGATGTGGTATAAAGAAATATATTTCGCAAATTATTTTGTTGCTCTTTCCCCATTATAATTGAAAACAGTTTTCTTTTACTTTAGAAATGCTTTTGTACCACATTTATAGCTGAACATGATATATAAATGAGATATCAATAAAATACCATGTGCGTGAGAGCCGGGTTCAATCTCTAGAGGAGCACATATGGATTTTTTTCGACATTAATCTGTTGTTCCACGTTTCATGCAGTCTCGATACTGAAAATAGACGTAAAACTTCAAATCAAGTAACCGATCACAGACGAATACAGAAACCAGTAGGAAAGTAATTTTCAGAAATGAAAAAAGCAATCTTAAACCTTTGTTTTATTACAAGTCATTTTCATCATTGTTGTTTACTAAATACACAGTTAAGCCATCACAATTAAGCGTCTTCGTAGCTCCTTAATTGTCATATTATCAGAAAATGTAATTTTCTTATTGTCTGCCACTTATATAGGCAAGTTTGTGTCTTTCTTTTGTTCCTTGACAATCAATAAATCAATGTCATAACATTTATTACGTGAAATGAGTGAGAAACTATTATAGAAGCCACCGACGTATTTCTTGTTTTCCTCAGGGAGAAAATGTAAACACCTTCTGTTTCTGCCACCGACCAAGCAACAACCTACAGATATATTCTATCGATATCTCATGAATAATGCACAAGGCAATTACCATTTGTGGGCAATTGGTGACTGAACCACCAGTCGAATACCAATTCACATGCGACTTCTAACCTTTAAATCATGCAACTGTATGTAATGTTTCTCGCTACAAACAAAAAACAATTTCTTTTCAACTTTACAACAAAAATTTCCGTATTCGATAGTGAAAGGTAATGAAGGAAATGACAAGTTATACAGAGATAGCTTTCCAATATAACAATCAGGACGTTTGGGTTCGAGTCCCAGCTTTCACTATCTGAATTTAGTTTGTACAGCTCTATTAAATAAATACTGAAATGATAGATTTAAATATTTACTTCTGTCGATTTCTTCTTAAATCTTTTCTCATTCTCCATTATGGTTTCTTTACAAATTGACCTATCTCAAGTTTTTTTTTTTTTATGAATGCGTAAATTAAAGTGTTTATCTTTTTTTTTTTTTGTTCTCTTGAAACAGGAAATAAAATTTCCAGTTTTGGCTTTTGAAGTACTTGTATCTATCTATCTAAATTAAAAAGAAAGTGTCCATATTTGTGACTTAATGACTCTTGAACCACTTGACCGATCTCGATCAAATTTTCAACATAGGTGATGTTCGGGCCGGGGATGGCTTTTGTCATTTCGCTTTGATGGTGAAACGTATTGGAGGGGGGAGAAGGAATATAAATATATAAAAATGATCGAAAATAGCCTATAGTAGTGTCGGATCCATAGTTTTCAAGGTCGCTAAGATGAACAGTGACACTTTCGATGCCGTTTAAATCCAAATTGAGCCCACAATAGTATTATTTAATTTTTAAGACGAAAACATCGTCTACCAGAGAGCGCTTCAGTTGTAGTAAAAAGTGATTGACTAATGGAACGTGTTATTAATTTCTCTTATTTTAACCCAGAGAAATAAAGGGTTATATATTTTATTGACGCTAGTCACTTCTAAATACATATTTTAAATATTAAACTATGCAGAATATAAAGAGATGAACATTAGAATTTTTCGCTGCAACTTTTCTCGGCAAATACAGGTTTCTGCTTTAATCTGTGAGCCACAAGCAGTAACCAATAACCACATACACTCTCAAATCACAATTTCGTATTACTGCGACATTGATTTGAATCGATCTTAGCTACGAGGACTACGAGAGTTCACCAGTTGCCTCTAGACAGAAGATTGAATGTCATCGGTACCTTGGTTGTTCTGTTCCCTGCAGCCTCTCTGTTCGATGGAATAGTTGTAACTTATCTCTCCATTTTTTCAGTTTTTCTTCTGACTACGTTTGCAGATATAACGCTATACTAAATTGAAAGTTTAGTGATGATGACGTCTGTATATTTTTTAAACAATTTCCATAATAACGAAAAACTAAAGGAGATTATCAAAATTATTTGAATTTTACGGCTATAAGTTTATCACTTACAAAACTACTTGTCACTGGAATAAGAGCCCCTCGTGGCTAAGAGGTTAGCGTACACGCTATTGTCGAGAGAGACCCAAGTTCGATTCCAGGCTTGAGTTTGTGTGGTTGGAATTCCACGTTCAGCTGCAGCAGGTCCAGATCTCATATAGCCTAGCTGCTGAAAGGGACGCTAAACTGAAAATCAAATCAACTGCAATTCAATAAACGAATGCTTCCCTTCCCTGTTGTGTTTGCTAATATAAGAAGGCAGGAGATTATTGTTATTATTAGTCTATTCGACCTTCATAAAAAAAAAATGCGGTGTATTTCATAATTCTACAGTCCCACAATCATGTTTGTCCTTCTGTCTCTCTAGAACCATCAAATATTCTATAAATATTCTACTTTCTTCTCGAGTAAGAAGCCATTTTCTCTATTTTCAACTCTAAGTGGGATTTGGAGGCGCGGTGGCTCAGTGGTAGAGCGTTCACCTCCGGTGCTTGGGGTCCCTGGTTCGATCCCAGCTCGCGCCGTGTGGACTTTCTGGTGGACAAACACCGTGTTCATGAGTTTTCTCGGGGTTCTCCCATTTCCTCCCACTTTCTTCATTCCACCAGATTCACTCATCTCTCATCATCACCGTCTCCTTTAGCCTAACCGGCATAACTGTGGGACGTAAAACTTAAAGATTTCATTTTTTTCTAAGGGGGATTTAGTGGGGGATCAAAATTTATATGTAAAAATTATACAATGAACCATAGTACCTGTGAGGTAAGCAACCCTATCCTTTTCCCTGTCGTCCAGGTTGCATATCTTTCATACTTTTCAATTCTTTTATATTGACCTTATTCTTTCTGAACGAAGATCAGGGCATATCTGTTGGCCTGAGAATTGATAGGGGCAATGTCAAAGGTATTGATTTTTGTTAAATGTTTCACACACTTCATTACTTTGAAATAATTGACATAAACACTGTTCTTCCTGTGAGAAGACTGGGCACTTCTGCTAAAAAAAATAAATGAAATCTTTCAGTTTAAGTTTCCACAATTATGCCCTGTAGGCTGAAGGAAATGATTAAGACAAGTAAACGATGTTGGAAGAATTGGTGGAATGAGGAATGGGAGGAAACAGGAGTACCCCGAGAAAACCTACGGACACGATCTTGTCAATCAGAAATTTACTTGGAAGGGGATCGAACCAGGGACCCCACGCAACAGAGGTAAGCGTTCTACCACTGAGCCAACGTGCTTTTAGAACTTCTTTTATTTAGAATATAAAAACAATGATGAAAGAAATAGGATGACAATGAAATAACTGTTAAAATGAATAAGAGATAGAAAGAAGGAGAAACCCTTGATGCTTTCCACCACAAAACTCATGTAGTGCGACCCAAAAATCAAACTGCGATGCACCAGAGATCAACATTCTTTCACTTACTACTCAATATCTTCAGGTATTCTTTGGTTTACATGTTCTTCGTGTCTTGTAAAGGTACGTAATAGTAATCAAATGAAATAAAATGACAGCTATTGCTCAGAGTATGGCGACTATTTCTGAAGCATAAGGACTTGGATTTGGTTCCATTGTAAGTAAGCTTCTTGGAGAAGCTACAATAGGTGAAAGATTTATTTCAAAATTCACATCTCTTATTAGGTAACACTACTAAGTACGTAAGCAGTGGCGGATCACGAAGGTAAAAATGGGGGAGGAGGCAGCCAGACCCCAGACTATGATACATTCATCAGGAGTTTACTATAAAGTTTCAAAAATATATAAATAATAGCTTTGAATATAATTTTTGGCATTGAAAGAACTGGGGAGGCCTAGTGCTTCAGGCCCCGGGGTAGATCCGTCATTGCACTTAAGTTACTACGTACGATAACTCTTAAACGTAAACGATATTTTTAAATTCTGGTTCTCGAAATAGCTACCTAGAGCAATTATCTGGTCTTATTTCGTTAATGGAGTCGATTCTTTAACATCTATAGAGGTAATTGTAACTTTATTTGGGAATATCAATACTAATCTTCCACTATTAAAAAACAGATGTACAATTGTAGAATGCTAGAGCTTACTCATAGCGTCATTAGATGATAACAAACACTTTCCAGTGGTTGACATATACCGGACGAAATTAAGACTTCTAACAGTGATACCAACGCATGGGGGAAAATCCCATTTTGTGGGATTTTCCCATTAATTCCTCCAAAACGGATAAATGAAATTTTCGTAGAAATTGTTAGCATATATGGAATTTTTCATACGTTTAATTAATCGACACCAATAAAATTAACTATAGGCGGTAAGTGGACTGGTGAGTCTTCAATAAACGTGCAATCAGTCCTAATTTTCAAATTTTGTTACTGAAAAATGCATGTTCGAATGCAAGTGATTTGTAGAGTGATTTGAGATTATCAAAAAATAAGCACCATGGAATTTGTTAACAACTCTGGTATTTAAAATGAAATGAGAAACAAGCATCTTCTAAAATGAACCACACAGAATTACTTGAGAATGAAGCTTGTCCTATCTTGTTACATTCCATCGAAGATTACAACACAAATGCGTGATGCAAATATTAATTTCTAAAAACGAAATGTAATTGTTTTTGACAACATTTTCAATTCTCTCTCTAAATTACTTATTAATGAACTCTATAATTAATATAGAAAGTTTGAATTAACATATATATATATATATTGAAGAAAGTGAGTGACGTACAGTAGCTTTACATTTCATATTTTATGCATTTTGAGATTATTTTTTTTTTTTTTTAGAGTATGAGAAATTCAAAAGCAAAATGGAAATTTCTGCCTCTCAAGATGGTATTTTAAAACGTGTCAGGTTGGCACCATTGACTTCTAGGCGTGCTCATTTTTACTGTGTTTGATATTGATTCTATCAATTCTTTAGGATAGACAAATAGAAAAAAGCTTCTTCAAAGCAATTCAAGAAGAAAGAAAGAAAAAGAAACGTGTGACAATCATCGTTCTTCAGATACGTTAATCAATCATCTCGTAGTCTTCGCAGCTTATGTTATGTTCCCTATCACTAATACAGACACTTGCAGCACTATATTTGTAAGAAGAAAAGCAAGTCGTAAATATTATAATTTCGTCACTGGATTGGTTCATAATATTATTTATGTATACATATTTTCCTCTTGCATATACGCATACACGAAAGTGAAACTTTTTCCGCATTCAGCCGCAGCGTATTAAGAGAAATATTTAGAACATAGTTTTTTCTTTGTGACTAAGGAATAACTCAATGCCTTCATCAGCAACACGATTTTAATGTATCTCCGAGCCAGATCTGGTGAAAAGTTAAGAAAGAAATTTAAGGGATTTGTCAACATGTCAGATTGATATAGTCTGTGGTGTAAGTTTTGTTAAATTTCCCAGCCTAGCGTAGTCGCTAATGCTCTCGTTGAGTGGAGTTGATTTTGAGTTTTGCGTTCCCTTCAGCAGCGAGGTTATATGAGACGGGACCTACTGATTAATGTGGGATCCGAACCACATGAGCTCCCGCCGGGAATCGAACCCAGTCCTCCCACGCCAAAGGCGCGTACGACTAATGTTCTCGTCTTTGGTGCGAGCGGTCCAGGGTTTGATTCACGATGGGGACATTCAGTCTAAAAAGAGTAAAAGCTTTTCCAGGTCAACCATCCTGAGGGAAGTTTTCCTGGATTCTCCTCATTTAAAGGAGGCAAATGCTGCAATAGTACTTAACATACAGGTCCCAGGCCTTTTTCTTTCATTTCTCCAACCTTTCTTCCTTCCCTTTCCTCGGTTAATGTGATCGCTAAGTGACGTCATCCCTCATACATGACGGGCTAATTACGGCCGTAGATGCCGAAAGCCCAGCTAATACTAATCCTATTTTTTTAAAATATCTGTGCTATGTACTTTCTGTAGCAAATATTTTTCTCTCTTTCATTCATTGTGCGCCATATTATCATGTTCAATCCACTAAATAACTGTTCCTAAATGATGTAGAAGTGGAATTCTTGTCCTTTTAAAAACAGTGATAACTTGCATTATCCATGACAATGACACTTGGTTCAGGAAACTGTGTTGTCAACTTTAAAAGTTTTGCATTCGTTTTGCTAAAAGACGAACCCTAATTAAAGATATCCGTAAAATAAACAATAGAGCAAGTTGTACTTTAGTACAATGATAAGAATACGATTAAATGGAACTTATCACAGAAATATATAAATCACCGTAGTTACCATTTCAATACTTTCTTATCTGTATATTGTAAAGGTCACTAATACTAACACTTACTACTTACGTAATAGTAATGCAATTGCTCGTAACGCAACATACATACAGTTGAAATTAGCGTTTCAACATATCGCAAAATCAGTTTTCTCTTACAGTATCAGTGTATTATTCTCCCAGAGCGGCACATAATGACATCCACACATGCAATAAATCAATTAAAATGCATTCTGAATTAAAAGAACTGAAATGGAGTTATGTCAGCGCGAAGTGTGAAAACTATAATGAATATAGCCATTATTCAAGAGTGTGAATTGTGGTAGATATATCAGATGATATGAAACAAATTATCACTTCCATTAGATTACTTATTTTTATACATTTTGCAATGAAAGTGCACCTCTTTGCTTTCAAATGCCAAATGACAAACTAAAGGAGAAGTCCATATTAGTTTCCTTAAGAGGATACAATACTTGCATTCCAAAATACTATTGTAATATTAATTTAAAATTAAGGGCAAGCAATGCATATAATAATAGGTCGATGTTAAGATAATATGATAAAAACTATGAGGGTTGTATCGACTGTAATGCAACGATCGGACCAAACAAACACACTGAGAATCCGTTATCGGGACAGTATATATAAAAAATCCGTTATTCGAACAGTGTATTTTGTATGGATATATGGAATCATTATCTTTATTATGGAAATCTGTATGAAGCTTGCATTATCCATATTCTACATACATACTATCCTTTTCCCGTTTAGATATTAAATCATGCTCCTGCAGAATATCTGACATTTAACAGTCTTCCATGTATTACATACCTATACGTATGTTATATATGTCAGCAACATGTTATATACGTTCATCTGAATGTGAGATCCTGGTCACCTATATCTTCTTTCTTTCGTACGGCAAGTACGTTTATTCGGAACACTTACATGGAAAATACGTATAAAACATACGTTTTCAGTTATATGTTTACTGCAGAATGTTACATAGGGTTGTAAGTTAAATCCGAAAACTACAGGATTTACCCATGTAACCTATGTTTTTACGTACCCTGCATACGTTTTTTCTCTCAGTGTAGTTCGTCCAAACTCCACATGTTGGAGTGGCTATTTCAGTATACAATGCATACCAAGTGTTTCCTTCAATTCAGGCAAGTAATAGATAATAAATACATGCAACATGTCGGCATTGAGTTCCTGTAATCAAAGGATTCAGTTTGCTTGGTATCTACAGGATGTTTATAGATACATTATTATTAGTAATTCCTTGTCTTTGGACGAGCAAATTTAACGAGAAAACCCAGTAACAAGGATAAATCGCTCACTTGGAGGCCATCAACTGCGACCATTGAATAAATCTTCAATAGGAATTGACTCTGGCAGGTAGACGACTGAAAACCTGTAAGCTTTTTTCGCAAATAGATTGTCATCATCGCCAGAATGCAAGAGATGGTACACGACACTCATAAATATGTGCTGCGCAGATACGTCTATAATATTTACACCCGAAATGAAAGAGAAATGGTCGTCACCTCTGTTGGAACCTTTTGAAGATAACAAATTCTTTCTTTCTTCTCTTTTTCTAGCTCGTTGGTTGATTTGGAGTTTAGTGTCCCGTTGAACAACGAGACTGTATGAGATGTGGACCTACAGTTTAACATACGACCCAAACTACATGTAGAGTTGGATGAGCGTACATATCCCCATCAGGATGAAAAATAAGTACAACAAATTGTTCGTTATAAACGTCTTTTACCTCTAATAATAACATTACAAGTACAATAACGCTTATGCATATAAACCAGAAACGCACATCAGTGGCATCTTCGAAGTAGACTCCAAAACAATCTACCACACACTGTGAACTATGTGGAGAGTACTGAATACCCGTGGCCTTGCTATAAGCGAATCATTTAATTTCACGACTCCCTGTTGTGGCAATGTCCTCACATCTTCGGAAGAGGTAGAAATTGCAAAGAGATAAGTCTGGTAAATATGTTGGATGTTCGTGTCCTTCTCATCACCATAGCGCGAGAACTACTACTGTGACGTTATAATCGACCTTGCCATCTAGTGGATTCTTTGGGACACTATTTCGAAAGACCCTAATTAGATTCCTTATGGACTTTACGTATAATTGTACTTCATAAAATGCTTCTGCTAATGTTATATTTTCAGGTCGACCTGATTTCTTTTTCTTTTTTTTTTCGTTTCGCTATTTCTTTGTCTATATTTGAAGAGAATCCCCCTTCCGGTTCGGAAATTTACACTACAGGATTAATGGTACACACAATCAGCTGCAAATAAGTCACTTCCAAGGTATTCTAGGCGCCCTTGAACTTCAAGAGACCATTGGTCATTTCTTTTCTTACACATTTCACGCACTGTATTTGGAAATGTACTTGTCTTAACACTTTCAGATTCTGATCTAGGGCTATGTTTTGCACTGAAATCTACAAACTGTCCACATAAAAAGCAATCAGTTTGACTGTTAAATACACCACCACTGGAACGCAATCTCTTCCTAGAGGTAGATGGTTCGAGCTCATTGCATTTCCTCCTGACAGTACTCTCTATACCTTTCTTGTTTGTGAAACGCTTCCGACATAAGGAACGCACAAAATCTCCGGTAGACGCAATAATATCCGAACAACGTTTTCTGCTAGCCTGGTTAATTCCATTGGCACCTTTTTCTTGCAATTGAAAAATGAAATGAAATCTTTCAGCTTTACGTCCCACGGCTATGCCGGTTAGGCTAAAGGAGACGGTGATTATGGGAAGTGAATGAAATGGTGGAATGAAGAAAGTGGGAAGAAACTGGAGAACACCGAGGAAACCCACGCATACGGTGTTTGTCCACCACAAAGTTCTTGCAATTGAATTAACTCTCTTGAGTCAGTCTTTTTTTTTTTTTTTACAAAGAATTCAAATTTGTCCATTTGTCCACAAGTATCCATTTTTTTATGATGAACCAGATCAGTTAGACCGTAAAATTGAAGTAATCATTTTCATATTTAATCTGAAAAGAAGAAAAGAAAACATAATTAATAGACGAACTTCTATTCTTGTAAAAACAAACAATATTCTATGAACTCAGACTCTAAAATTACCCCCTAAACATGTATTACTGCTACCACCCTAGTAATGAATAAATGACTTTCTTTGCTCTGGCGACCATATGGAATCTTTAAAAAAACTACTTTCCCGTGGGAGAATTTTGTTCGATTTTGCATATGTTAAAAAGTGATACATAAGAAGTTGAACGCCATGGAAATTGATTCTGTTGCAATTTATTCAAGGTCAAATGCTATTTCAGTAGACTAATCATTAATATTTTTCGTTAAACGATAACAATATCATAGACTCAAAACTCAATCAATCAATCAATTTTTCGTTAAACGCTAACAATATTATAGATTCAAACCTTCAATCAACCAATCAATTTTTCGTTAAACGCTAAAAATATTATAGATTCAAATCCTCAATCAAGCAATCATTTTTTTCGTTAGAAGCTAACAAAATTATATATTCAAATCCTCAATCAATCAATCATTTTTTGTTAAACGCTAACTATATTATAGATTCAAATCCTCAATCAATCAATCATTTTTTCGTTAAACGCTAACAATATCATAGACTCAAAACTCAATCAATCAATCAATTTTTCGTTAAACGCTAACAATATTATAGATTCAAATCCTTAATCAACCAATCAATTTTTCGTTAAACGCTAAAAATATTATAGATTCAAATCCTCAATCAATCAATCATTTTTTCGTTAGAAGCTAACAAAATTATAGATTCAAATGCTCAATCAATCAATCATTTTTGTTAAACGCTAACTATATTATAGATTCAAATCCTCAATCAATCAATCAATCATTTTCGTTAATCGCTAAAAACATTATAGATTAAAATCCTCAATAAATCAATCATTTTTTCGTTAAACGCTAACCATATTATAGATTCAAATTCTCAATCAATCAATCATTTTTTCGTTAAACGCTAACAATACTCAAAACGCTAACAATACTGTAGACTCAAAACCTCAATCAATTATTATAAACTTCTGTAACCCAATAATACAGTAAGTCCATGTCTTATAAAGAATCTAATCTGAAAAAAATGATAAATTCCGAACAACAATGCAAATCAAATGACAACATATCAAGAAAAATGCAGACGTAATAATAAATATAAAGGGTGAGCAGTGACAATGAAATTTCGTCAGCCTGACATGTTCCAGTTCCTTTTGTTGAAGTAGAAGTTAAAAGGTAACAAAAAGATCATAGAAAAAAAAAAGAGATCAAAACGACATAACAAGTTTAGGAATTTGATTTCTCCAGCGCAACAATATTTAATATCTGCGTTTAGTTGCTATGGGTGATTTGTTCACCTTCCGCATATATTGCCCCCTCTTTTTCCCCTTTCGACCTTTAGCTATTTTAAAATAGATTTTGCTTCATTGAAAAAAACACATTCTTCCTACGTATTTTTGTCACAGAAATCGGAAGTATTACTAGATATATATATGAAATATTTTTGTTCGCAGAGAGTGTAAACTGTGTTACGAGTTTTATAGCAATTTTTCTAAATGTCCAGTCACTATGGGCGGTATTTCGTGAGAATTCGTTAATTAAGCGTTAGTCACGTGATTACTTAGTTTTATTTTAGCTCTGTACTAAGAAGTGTATACTCTTTGTCACACGCTAGGAAGATTATAAAACGGAAGTCACCAGCCGCTGAACTTAGAAAGCTGAAATTCGGCATTTAAAAAAAATGAGCAGACAGCCTAGCAATTTTAGTGTTTTTGATAATTCCCTTCAGATTCTAGACCCTTCTAACATTCATTTTTCTTACACACACCCGTGGATAGAAAAGGAATCCAATTGTATCTTCAAATCCAATTCTATCAATCAGTATCATATGCTTATTGCATCAATTAAAAACAATGTTAGATTTGCTGATTTATTTGTTTCCTTTCAAAATACGAAGTAAACACATTCTCATGTCTGGTTTTATAAAAAAAAAATGTTTTCATTGTTTCGGTGTTTCGATCAAGACAATTAACAAAATATAAATGCTTAATCCTTTTCTCTTCAGGGCGCCGCAGTCCCCTCCGAGAAAAAATTAGTGTTTTTTTTTTTTTTTTTTGCGTATAAATGAAGGTTGAGAGGGAGGAGACCATTAAACCAGTTATTATCACTAATAGTTCAGCTACAGAATATTGCTTTGTCAATAGAATACACCTTGATTCCCATTTTAGTGGGAGGGTGCGATTTTAGTATATGACAAGTTGGTAGTGGGTTGATATGTAAAAATAATCGAAAACGATTAATATTAGTGTCAAATCCATAGTTTGGGGGGGGCGAATCCATAGGCTTTCTCGTCTCGATTATTAATGACTTATTTCTCGTCTCAATTACCGAAGGATTAGTTATTGTCTCATCTCAAAATTTACTCGGATTGTTTTGTAAATTTATTTATGCCCTAATTTTTCTTAATTTCATCCACAATTTATGAGATTCCCTCCTCATCACGAGAGGTTTACGAAAGGTGAAGTATAACAAAAATTTAAACTATGTTAATATTTGTAGCTATACTGTTGCCAGGGAGGATCCGGGGCTATATACCCATCGAAAGTTTTTTTTCTTTAATTCCTTCATTATTATTTTTGTCAAAGTTATACCTAGCCAATTTTAAAACTGTCAAAGTTAATAGCCTGTGCTATTCTTATTTTCAGTACATTGTATTTTTTATGTATTTTATTATTTATAATGTAAAACCTGTTTAAATGCGCTTGTCCTTTCTCTATTGAAAGTCTTTGAGCAAACCAAATTTGCTTGAACAAGTCATTGAAGCAGTGGAGAAATATAAAGGCTAAAATTTGTTTTTAAAAAAAGTTTAAAACGGCGTTTACGGGGGAGGGTTCCCGGACCACCCACTACCCTGTGTGGTATTCCATACTACTGGTGCGAAAAGAAATAACGGTTTTTCGGTTTTTAAAAGAACCGACAGAGAGTTTTCAAAAACCAGGAAGATTATAAAACAGTTCGGCTTTTCAGAAAAAATTGTTTCTAATTTGAAAACTGTTGCATTTGTGACTGAAGCCGATTTTTAATAGAAAACTGAACCGTTTTTAGTAGAAAAACGAGCCTGTTTACAATCAAAAACAGTTTTCGTGAATTCGGTTAGTGAGAATTTAAAATGATTTTGAAGATTGTGATAAAAAAAAAATTAAAGTTTAGAGTTGATTTGCGCATCAGTTTATAATTTTTCGTGTGTATAGCGTAGCTAGTACGTTCAGCTAGCATATTAATACAGAGCGTTCAAAAAGTCTCTATACACCTGAATTGTCACATATTCAAAGCAACGAGAAAATTATTTTACTCAAAATTTATTATATTTTATGGCATAAAAGCACTATGTACAGGGCGTAGCATATACACACACATTTTCACAGCAAATGTAGGAAATGTCCCCCATGAGCCTCCAAACATGCTTACACACGTTTCTTCTTGTTCTCAAATACTCTCACACGTTGTTCATGTGGAATGCTATGAGCAAAATCTCGAATAGCTGTTTCGAGTTCTTGTAGCGTGTGGGGGTTCCCTTTATAAACAGAATTCTTTACATAACCCCAGAAGTAAAAATCCGGAGGAGTCAAGTTAGGAGACCGAGGTGGCCACAATCCCTTTGAAATTATTCGATCTCCAAAAACCTTTTGCAGTAATCTCATGGATTGGCGAGCTGTATGTGCTGTAGCGCCCTCTTGTTGTATCCAAGCATTACGAATTTCGTCTTCCGTTAGTTCTCCCATGAACTGGTGAATAATTTCACAATAACGAGTTGAATCTATTGTTTGTCTGAAAAATATGGGGCCGAGTATTCTTCTGGATATTGCAATCCACACCCCTACCTTCTGGTCATGCAGAGGAACTTCATGTATGACATGTGGGTTTTCTGCACACCACAAACGTGAGTTCTGGGCATTGATGTAACCTGATAAATGGAACCAGGCCTCATCAGTAAAAAAAAACATTATCCAAGACATCGTCAGACTTGTCCATAACAAACCGTGTAAACCATTCACAATACTGCACTCGTTTTACACTGTCGGAAGGAAGTAACTACACCGCTCTCACCTTATACGGGAAAAGACGCAGTTTCTTACGAACCGTCTTTTGTGCCGTACCAACACTTATTGGGCAAGTTTTCGAAGTGGTTTATGGGGGCTACGTTGCATTGCATCCGATATGTGTAGCATTCTTTCTTCATCGAGCACTGACGTTCTACCACTTCGATCATAGTCCATTACCGTTCCAATGTCTCTAAATTTATCGATCAGTGCCCTTACAGTGTGACGATTCGGTACAGTGTATCCGGAAACCTAGCTGCAAACTTATCTTTGACTGTCTGTTTGTACTCACCTTGTTCACGGAACACATGTTCAACCAGGAATATTCGTTGTTCCAAAGTTAACACCATTGTTTCAGAGACCGCTAACTGGATGCAACAATCACTTCAACGTCACTTTTCCGACTGGAATCTAAGAAAGGAACTTCACGCAAGGCGATAATATAGCAGTGTTGCAAACCTTCGCATAAAATTTTATTTCATGTGACTTTGAATGCGACTTTGTCTTGGCACGATTCGGGTGTATAGAGACTTTTTGAACGCTCTGGCAACCTTAACTGCAGCCGATGACAAAAGGAGAAGCATGACACAAGTAACATTGTCAGATTTACTCTCACTCAAATATCAGTGTATCGTAAATCTTTTTAAAATGTAGCTACTTCTGCAGTACATACACAAAGAAAGTAAGATTGACTGTTAGAATAACAATAGAGGTAAGCAAACAAGTCCATTTTGACAGCCCCCCACCTTTTCAGACTCAATCGGAAATAGTCTCAAACGTTTGTACATCGTTTGTACAGAAATGTGTAGGCGAAATTTTCGTTTGTACAGAATTAGGGGCGCCGCCAGAACGAAAACAAAGTGGTAGCCCCCCACCATGTTCAATTCCATCACAAATTGTAGCAAACGTTTGTACATCGTTTGTACAGAAATGTGCAGGTGAAATTTTCGTCTGCCCTAATTGTGTACAAACGAAAATTTCGCTCAGACGGAGTCCCGATAGAAGTCTCTCTATTTAATAATATAAAACAGACGACAGACTTTTTTAGTCCTGACAAAGTTTGAAAGATATCATCAATTGTAGGACACAAGACAAAGTGGCTGAATTACCAAATAAACTTCAACCATTATTTCATCTCTATCCTCTTCAACTTTGGTACAATTTCAACCATTATTTCTTTCTTTTCAATCTTTTATCCGCATATCAAATTATTATTTATTTTGTTTTTTTGTTTATATTTCCAATCAACCTTATCCTATGTCTAAGTCTTTTTGTTATTATTATTTCGACAGGTATCCAAATATCTCCAATAAAATACAGCCTAAAGCTTCTATGTTTCGTAACTAAATCTGTAATCAAACTTTAATCCCTCATTAAAGATATCATGAAAAATTCAAGCTTAACGTGAGTTTCATTAAGTGACAGATTATCGAAAATATTCAGCTACTTTAGAATTTACAGTGATAAGGAGCTTAATGTTCAATACTTAAAGGTTTCTAGAACAGATCATCGGCTTAATGACATGGCGATTATCGGTGTTGTACACGGTCCATACACTGACCGTGTGAGTTTCTGATAGTCAACACAACTTTCATGTGCTTTCTTGAATTTCTTCTGCTTCTTCTTATAATCGATTGCCACCACTTCTTTCATCGTCATTCACTTCTATTCTTTTATGGACTTCAAAATACAGTAATAAGTTCCTGTGATTGTAGTCCCTTTTGTGTATGTAATGAGCCAAGATCACACACCTTTATGGTCCTAGAAGACGGAAAACATGACCTTGCGTGATAAATGCTTCACTTTAGCATTTTTTTCGATTTAATACGAAATATGTTTTCATATTTTACTCAACTTAGTTTTTACTTGCAAAGATACATCTAGCATTCATTCATAGTCAGTAATCTACCCAGTGGCGTATTTACGATTTGGTTTCTGGGGTGGCTTTGCTAACTTTCGGAGGGCTTTGCCTGAAAATGTGAAAATTCTGCAAGATATTTCATATACTTTACTATAGTAAGTAAAATTTCGGGGGGACTTAAGCCCGGAAGCCTCCCCTAAATACGCCACTGAATCTACCTATAAAAACATGCTTTCCTTATAGTGGGATCTAAAATGCTCTGAGCACGTTGTACAAGCTCCTCTTTTTGAAAAGGTGTCAACAATCTGGGAATTGACCATGCTGGTACTTGCTCATATGGAGAATGTGAATGGATTCCTCACCAATGTGCAACTTCCTAGCTAAGCATTCAATGTTCATATGTTTATCTGCAAGCACTAGCTACTCAGGTTTTCTCTAGTCGTCGAGGAACTATCTATAGACACACTTCTGAAGTCTCTTTTTAAGCGTTTCACTGTGTGATAAGATTTGCATTTCTGCTATCTCTTCGTATATCGTTTATGTTGATTTTCCTTGAACATGGGTAAACCTCATCACATCTTAGTATTTGATTTTCCGCCGCCTAGTTTTTTGGCTGTATCATGAATTCAACAGGAGCTTTAAAGACAGGAATTAATACAATATTAATGAGATCCCAACCTATCATTGTGCAATTTTTTACATTACTAGCACTAGCACATCTCTATTATGGTGAGAGTAAGAAATTTCTGGCCTCACCTTGTACTCAACTTCTTATATCTCTGCGTTTGCTTGTCTCTTTCTTTCGTTATTCTTTTACTTATTTTATCTCTGCATTAATGATAAATATGTTAAGCTCTCGTGTTCTAGAATGTTTTTCTTTCAATTTTTTTTAGTTTTTTCTTCACTTACATTTGTGCTTCTTTTTAACCAAACTTGTCTACCCTCTTCTTTTCTCGCTTATCTCTTTCTCTGTTTCTCCCAGTGTATGTGTGTGTTGGTATCTATCTATCTCTGTGTCTCATTCTCTCATCTTTTTGGTGTCGTATTTCAGATTTATTCGTCCATCCCATTTCCTCGTTGTTTGTCCCATCAATCTACTGCACACTCGAGAACAGCATAACATGTTCAAACACTCGCAGCCTTAAAAAGTCGGCCACTTGGAAGCTCTTTTTTTTTCCTCAACGGGTGACGAGGAAAGAGAGGGTAGGGAAATCTTTCTCTCTCGCGCTTACACATTGTAACAAATTCACATGAAAAATTCCGTTCGTATGACGAGAAGTTTTTTTCCTCCCCCTTTCCATTTCGACCACTCGAGGGCTCGTCACCTCACTTTATTTACCTTCTTCAAGCATGAACAAACATCGTAACTGTTGTGTGCTTTCTTTCTTTCCAAAATAACCACACTGTTTAACTGTGAAGAAGGGCAAACAAACATAAGCCCTCAGAAAAGGAGGCTGCCTCTGTCTTTTGCTTTTTACAAAATATATATCTGCTAAATGCTGTACAGGCCATTGAGAAAAGGAAACATGATAAATAACTAGGTATGCATGGAACATTTCTTACTTTTGTGACACTTAACAAAATGGTTTTATACTGTGAAGGGATATAACCAGTCAGTTGGATTTTAGCTGAGTGATGTGTGGTCAGATTATAAAGAATCGTCACCATGTAATTGTCTTTCTAGATTAACCCTTTTAGGATTTTTGGTAACTTTTGTTACCATGAGGTAGTATCGTCTTTGACCGCTTTCTAGGTTCTATAACAGGTATTAGAGCCTGTTTTTATTAGTCAAGTCAAGGATGTACCAAAGAACACCTCAGATGCGTTTTGGAACTGGATGTTCAACTTGGCGGTGCTAAGTGGGGGCGGAGGGGACTGACTTTTTAATTTTTCCTTAAGGCAAATTTCAAAAAATTTTCACGCCTTTAGTTTTCAAGATATCAGATTGAAACATTGCATACGGATTGTGAGTACTTTGAGTATTCTCAAATTTTTTGAGATCCCTACGGGAAACCGGGGCCGGGCTCGAGGGGATAATTTTTTCAGAAAAATTCCAGTTTTCGCGACTTTTCCGGTTCAGGTGTACGATACGGACATGTGAATGATACCGTAGGAACTGGGCTCGTTACACTGAAGAAAATAGTGTTTAAACCATGATTCTAGATCAACTAGTAATGACACAGTACACTTTTGTTGTTTTATATATATATATATATATATATATATATACATGCCATATTTCTGAAGCTCGAAACCGGAACATCGTCAATGCCAATATTTTATCGACAATTCTCGAGAGAAATTTTCAATTTAACATGACACATGCACATTAAAAATTCTAATATAAGATTTATTCTTGCGAACTACTCAGAATTCAAACAAATTTACCCTGCATAAATATTAGTATGCATAAAGATAGTATTTTGATTTCTAGTACCAAATAATAATAATAATAATAATAATAATAATAATAATAATAATAATAATAATAATAATAATAATAATAATAATAATAATAATAATAATGCAGAAATCAGTCTGAAGTAATTAAGTCTCAAAAGTTTCTTTTCAGATTTTGTGTTCTAAGTTCGTAAGTATTAAAATTTCTCTCAAGACTTGTTTCCACTGAAATATATACATATATGAAAACAATTTTTAACAAGACAAAATTTAACAAATAATTTGTTAAAATAGGAGGAAAACAAGAACTACTACACATTATTCATGCTTATACTTTTCACTTGACTGAACCTTTCTCAAAAAGCACAATTATTGTTTTTTATTTATCAAAGAATTCACTGCAAGTCATTGCAAAGTTCATTTTGCAGACCATTAGTTCCCTCACAGTTGATTTTTTCAATAAGTTTCTCTATAGAAAAACGCTAGAAGTTGTTAAATAATATTGCGACTAGAAACTAAATTTCTCCGTCTGACCGGGACTAAACACGAAACCGGTCGGGACGCCGGGATGTATGGCAAGCCTATATACTGTATATGGGTCACCTTCAGACTTTCAAAAAATTCTCCCGGCCTTAGTTTTCAAGATATAAGATTAAAATTTTGCACACATATTATGAATATAAAAACGTATTTCTTTTAAAAATATTCAAATCCCTAAGTGAACCCAGGCCCGAGCCAGAGGGGTGAAAAAATTTCGAAAAAAAAATGTTTTCGAAAAATTTAACGGTTTTTCCCAATTTTCCCGTTTCTGGTGAATAACACTAGTTAACAAATTGAAACTTTTTGTTTCTTACATGAGAAAAATCACCTGATCTTAAAGGAACTTTTTGCGCTGAATTCGAATATGCACTCGGTTTCTCTCCATCACGTACAGTTTTCCCGTAACAGAGGGATTTTCGGGAAATTCCCTCAAAAATTTCCCTTTTTCAGATATTTTATTCCCCTAGCTCCTGTCCCCTTACATATAGTAACATAGAAATTATACCTAAGTATACCTTGATTTATATTTAATAAACCCTAAAAGTTTCGTAAAAATCGCTTTGTTCTTTCTAGAGAAATAAATATATTTGTATGTATACTGTGTGCACTGTTTATTGCACCTGATAGTAATGCTTTCAGATCTCCTGAGTTGGGGTAAAAACGATTTGCTTTATTACTACAAACACAGACATAAAAATGAATATTTACAATAGTCAACAATACACTTGGAACTTATTGGATGCAGAAACGAACATATCAGTGTACAGGAAAAGGCATGTTCAATTTTCAAGCTATTTCTCAATGCAAGATTATGTGTGCGTATGTACGGATATAAATGGGTTGATGGCGGATATAGGAATTCCTTACGTTCCAGAAGAATGGAGGTTATTTATCGACGCATCAAAGGTCAGCCTTAAAGCTGTCCTTTTACATAATGGAAATAAAAAAACCTTCTATACCACTTGCGCACTCAGTGAAGATTAAGGAATCCTATGACACCATGTCAACTTTGCTAAATCTTATAAATTACAAGGACCATTGTTGGCAAATATGTTGTGATCTCAAGGTAGTTGGTATTTTATTAGGACTGCAGTGCGGTTACACGAAGTACCAATGTTTTTTATGTTTATGGGATAGCCGAGCTGATGACAAACATTATGAAGTGAAGGAATGGAAACCTAGAGTGAATTACGTACCTGGAGAATGCAACGTCAAATACGCTCCTTTGGTAGATCCTAATAAGATATTACTACCGCCACTTCATATCAAGTTAGGACTTATGAAAAACTTTGTCAAACCCATGGACACATCTGGTGAAGGTTTCAAGTATTTGCGAGATAAGTTCAGTAACCTGAGTGATGCTAAGATTTCAGCGGGAGTGTTTATTGGTCCCCAAATTAGGAAATTAATGCTTGATGATAGCTTTGACAGCAAGTTAAACAGTGCTGAGCTAGCTGCCTGGACAGCATTTAAGTGTGTTTTGCGCAACTTTCTGGGCAATAACAAAGCTGAGAGTTACACAGAAATCGTACAGGACATGATACAGAAATACAAAGAGTTGGGTTGTAGGATGTCTTTAAAAATCCACTTTTTGCACTCCCACCTCAGCTTCTTTCCTGATAATCTAGGTGCTCTCAGCGACGAACACGGGGAAAGATTGCACCAAGATATAATGGCAATGGAGAAAAGGTACCAGGGACGATGGGATCCTTCAATGATGGGGGACTATTGTTGGGGTCTTGTTAGAGAATGCAACATTTCTTACAAAAGAAGGAAGTAGTGTACGTTTTTGTAACCCAATGGAAGTTTCATATATTGTGATAGTTTTGATTGTCTTTTCATGACCTTTTGGTACATTTGTATTATTGTTTATTGTAAATTGTCACACTTGTAAATTATATTGTATTATATTTTATATATGTGTTTGTGGTAATAAAGCAAAACGTTTTACCTCAACTTAAGAGATCTGAAAGCATTACTATAAGGTGCAATAAACAGTACACACAGTATACATACAAACATATTTAATTCTCTAGAAAAAATAAAGCGATTATTACGAAACTTGGAGGGTTTGTTAAATATGAATCAAAGTATACTTAGGTATAATTTCTATGTTAGTATATGCAAGGGGACAAGATCTTGAGGTGTAAAATAAACGAAAAGGGAAATTTTTGAGGGATTTTCCCGAAAATCCCTCTGTTACGGGAAAATCGTACGTGATGGAGAAAAACCGAGTGCATATTCGAATTCAGCGCAAAAAGTTCCTTTAAGAACAGGTATTTCCTTTTATGTAACAAAACCTTTGTTAACTAGTGTAATACGGACAAGCGAGTGGTACCGTTGGAAAGTATGCTCTATCCTGAAACAAACGAAGTGTGAACCATGATCCTACGATAAAAGAAAGTAAGTAAGCAGTAGCTCTTTGAAAAAAAGTAAAAAAAATTACCTCAAAAAGTGGAAATCCTAAAAGGGTTAAAGTTCTATACTCCTTACAAGTGGCATCGAGGAGAAATGAAACAAAAAATAGACACAATCAGTTTCGTCAAAGTTTTAATGAATGACATATTTTTAAAGCCGTAAAAGTTAATTTTATTTTCTCAAAAATACACGAGAATAAACTCTCCAGTATATCAATTTGTTCAGTTCATGTCATACATCGATGGATCGGCATGTGTTATCTTTGAATACTATTATAATTAAATGTAAAAATGAAGTTCAAGAATTAATCACAATTTTGTGTTATGTTTCATTAACTATATTGTATAATGCCGTCTTACTAGTGTTATAATGAAGAAATTAATTAGTGTATATTTCAATAGTAGTGGTTATCATACAGTAGTCATCCTAAGTTTTAAAAAATGTTCCTTATTTTTCTCGTAACTTACCCGTGAAGATTTATAATCACTCATATAATTTTGTTCATTTACATTAGAACAATCGATTTTTTTCTAAATGCTAATATTATAGAATTTCAAGTAGCTCTCCATTAACATACGATATTAGTATAATACCACTATTTTTTTTCCTTGAACGGATAAATAATTAACTCTATGGCCTACGGAACCCAAAAGTTGAATGCCGCATTTAAACAAAAACTCTCTACTGACTGTTACGTGCCTATCATGGTTTCTTTCTTTTCTTTCACCTCATCAGGTAAGTTAACAATGAAGCACCTATTGAGTCGAGTCCTCTAAAATAGCAGAACTGTCTCTTAAAGTGAACAGTGAGAGATGAGTAGAAAATATCCAGCTTTCTGAGGGATACATACAAAATAATCGATAAATTACTCGTATCTTCTCTTATAATTGCAATATAATCCTTCTATTCTCGCTAATATTAATTCACTCTATTTATTCTTCCCGTAAATACATCCCTCAGAAATGAATACGCTAATTATGATTCGATTTCGTAATTATTTATAAGTCGTTGTGATGTCAAATCAAAAGAACACATTTCTAATTTCGTATTTCATTTTTTATTTGTAATTTTCATTTTTACAGACTACACATTCGCATCTAGATTTCCGTCGTTGTCACATTTATTTTTCTCACTCGAGGTGTTGGTGTTATATTAGTTAATCGTATTTGAGTAATTAGTTAATCATCAAATCAATTTATTAGCTGAACTTCAAGCAGACTCTGAATAAAAAAAAGTGCATCCTCCTTTATACAAAACTAATACGACACTAACTAATTACGTTACTAATGCTTGATCTGTATACCGCCCATAGTGTTTAATTCAGCAAAGAGCAATGTAATAGAAGTCAAGTGTATTTGACAGCTTCCATGCTAACAGAGTTATAAATCAAAATATTGTTGCTTCGTTGCTTCAAATTCTGTAACTAACCTTCTAAAGTAATTCCTGAATGGTAGGCATTCAACGAAAGATAAAATGAGAGGTAAGTGATGTGCACTCCATTCGATTTTTAGCTTTGCGTTTATGCAACCCACCTTACACTGTCGAAAATATGGTTGCATACATGCAAAGGGTCCATGAGTCCTATAGCTATTTCTGAATACACTAAAGTCGAAAAGCATATCTTAAACGCATTTGGTATGAAAAATTGAATTGATTGATCACCGTGCAAATTTTGCTCATTATAGCTCAAATCATTTCTAGATATCTATTTGGGTCAACAAAGGGTCGAATATAATCTGGTGATACTAACTAGGGATGATTCCATATCGGGGCCAAGTACCTGCGGAAAACTTACATATCGTCTGAAAGCCCTTGCCTTGAAAAGTACGAAACCGTTTTCAAATCAGTACCGGGCAAACCCGCAAACTGACCCTGTAAGGAGCATGTTTGTTGGTTGATCGTGACCCTATGTATAGCATATACAACAGAAGTAGAAATGAATGTTACGATGCATCACGCATAAACACCTGAGCCCATCAAGTTCCTTTTTGGCTCATTCCTAGAACGTGAATCGGGCAAGGGTTTGATAATATCACTTTGCACCTAGACGTACCCATTTGATCAGTGTTGCCAACGAATTGTAAGTACAATGTGGCAGATGGCTTTTGCACCACTGGATGTATATCCATGAAACGTGGCATAAACATCATTCGTCACTAGAGAAATTATACTCTGGGCGTATTCCTCTCCCAAGAATCCCCGTCTGACTGTGTTGCCAACCAATTTTTAAAATGAGAATTGTAAAACAGGTTCCGTAGGATGAGAAGTTTACACACCAAGCTTGGCAGAAATATCACATGATACTATAGCGAAAAGATGTTGAGTGTGACCGTCTCCCAACCAGTCTAGGTTGTCAGTGTTGCCAACCTATTTTAAACATCAGAATGTTGTGAATGGCGTGTGTGCCATTGAACGAATATATAACAAATGTGACAGAAGCAACATTGGAGAATGGAAAACATATAGTGAATGTCCCTGTCTCCCAAGCACGCCAATTTGGCAGTGTTGCCAGCCAACGCGAACATTCAAGATTTTCGCATGAAGTCTACAGTGTTGGCGGACATAATTAGACTGTGACCCATACTAGGTTTCTAGTATGTTATTGTAAACGCTCAGGCACCCATATTGTCAGTGTTTCCAATCATTCTAAAATACGTTTTCTCGAAAGGTTGCCTGACCATTGCATGCATAGACGCAAAACTTGGTACCAACCACAGTACGTTTGCTGTTGTGTCGAATGAGGTTTATGCTAAGTCTTGTCTTTATGCATGTAATGGCCAGTCAACCTTTCGATAAAATGTATTTTAAAATGGTTGGAAACACTGACAATATGGGTGCCTGAGCGTTTACAATAACATACTAGAAACCTAATATGGGTCACAGTCTAATTATGCCCGCCAACACTGTAGACTTCATGCGAAAATCTTGAGTGTTCGCGTTGGTTGGCAACAATGTCAAACTGGTGTGCTTGGGAGACAGAGACATTCACAGTATGTTTTCCATTCTCCAATGTTGCTTCTGTCACATTTGTTATATATTCGTTCAATGGCACACAAGCCATTCACAACATTCTGATGTTTAAAATAGGTTGGCAACACTGACAACCTAGACTGGTTGGGAGACGGTCACACTCAACATCTTTTCGCTATATTATCATGTGATGTTTCTGCCAAGCTTGGTGTATAAACGTCCCGTCGTGCGGAACCTGTTTTAAAACTTCTCATTTTAAAAATTGGTTGGCAACACCGTCAAACTGGGATCCTTGGGAGAGGAATATGCCCACAGTATAATTTCTCGAGTGACGAATGATGTTTATGCCACGTTTCATGGATATACATCCAGTGGTGCAAAAGCCATCTGCCACATTGTATTTACAATTCGTTGGCAACACTGATCAAATGGGTACGTCTAGGTGCAAAGTGATATTATCAAACCCTTGCCCGATTCACGTTCTAGGAATGAGCCAAAAAGGAACTTGATGGGCTCAGATGTTTATGCGTGATGCATCGTAACATTCACTTTTACTTCTGTTGTATATGCCATACATAGGATCACGATCAACCAACAAACATGCTCCTTATAGGGTCAGTTTGTGGGTTTGCCCGTGATTTGAAAACGGTTTCGTACTTCTCAAGACAAGGGCTTTCAGATGATATATAGGCTTTACTCAGGTACTTGGTTCCGGTATTTAATCATCCCTAGTAAGAGTAAGGATGCACACGAGAAAACGTTGGAGCTGTCTCGTCTCGAAAATGTGCCGTAAAGGAAATGACTCGACTCGAAAATGTACCGTAAAGGAAATGACTCGTCTCGAAAAATGTATATGTTTCCATTGGAGGAGTCTTGTACCGTCTCGGATCTCGTTAGGATCATTCATCTCATTGCAGCTTTACGTTGAGAAACATATCCGGAAGTCGGTATATTCTACAAATATACGGAATTGCTAAGGTTTACTACGGAAATTTGAACGGAGCATATGTTATTAATACACTAAATACGTACAGTATATTTACTGCTTACATGTTACATCATGCCGCTGCAAGATGTCTGACATCTAACTGTCTTTTATACTACATACGTATACTTATGCTACAAGTCACCTATGTGCTTTATACGCGGTGGCTCAGTGGTAGAGCGTTCATCTCAGGTGCTTGGAGTCCCTGGTTCGATCCCAGCTCGCGACAAGTGGACTTTTTGGTGTACAAACACCGTGCTTGTGGGTTTTTTCGGGGTTCTCCCGTTTCCTCCCACTTTATTCATTCCACCATTTCACTCATCTCTCATCATCACCATCTCCTTTAGCCTAACCGGCATAACTGTGGGACGTAAAACTTAAAGATTTCATTTCATTTTTCCTATTGGACTTCCAGTTAAAACTTTGAGAGTGTTCTTTCTGGCTACATGACCTGTCCACTGATCCTCCTAGACTTGATGACTGACAAAGTTTGGTAAACAATGTAAATTACTCAATTCCTCGTTATGAAGTTCTCGTTCCCATTTCTATTGGGTCTAAATATTCATCTTAGGATTTTATTCTCAAATACTTCAGTCTGCGTCCTTCCCTCAGAGGAAGCGACCTTGTTTCGCAACCATACAGTACAGCAACCATGACTATCATTTTATATACGTATATTAAGCATAAACTTTCTCGACGGAATTCGCGACAACAAAATATTTTGAACTGAATAATAACGCAATTTTCCTGCTTTAAATCGACATTTAATTTCTTCGTTTATTTTATGATTTTGGTCTGTTAACAATGAACTAAGGTATTTGAAAGTATCTACTTCGTCGAAAGTATTATTTGATATTTTGATGCATCCATAATTTGCAGTATTACGATCCTGGCGAACTTCTATATCCTCAGTTTTCTATAAATATTGAAATTAATAATTACGCTTTTCAAGTTTTACAGAATGTTATCTTCTATGTTTTTTTCGCTTATACGCAACGTTTATCTCAGTATATTATTCCGTTTTAAAGCTATGCTATGGTAATTGGCAACAAAACAGAATATCTGTATTCAGTTTCGAATATCTATATTATTTTTAACTTTCACAATTCTCACCAAAGGTTGACAAGACTCGTATTTTTTTAACCAATAATTGATATGTATATCTTTTTCTTTAAACAACTAAAAACCTAGTTCACACTAATCATTCAATTCGAGAGTGAGATACTGAATTTCCATAATTTCAACGTAAGACTCGTAATTTCTGAAATTCATTCCTTCTCCCTGAAACAGTTCTTACCCATAATATCTATATATTCTTCCAACACAAAAATTGTGTGTTTGTTCAGCAAACCGTAACAATAAATTACTGTTTCGTTGGTTGCACGAAAATTCACATCCTTCTGCGAATGCATATTTTTATTATAGTGTCCTCACAAAGAGTCCAGTAGTTTTATTGATCTTTTAAATCGATATTTTCCATTATTAAGTTGTCATACACACACTGAAGAAGGTTTTCTTAAAAATAATGTTTCACTAATACTGTAATTTTATTAGAGATAATCTCTTAGCTAGCTACAGACATGCATAGTATTATTCTAATTATTCTAGCATGCCATGTCCCGTTCCAAAAATTTTAATTTAATTTTAGTACTTGTTAAAATTAACTGCAAAGCATTTTTTGTGTGTGAATTTATTACTATGCACAAAAGTTTTACTATATCTCTTGAAATATGAAGATTAACTGTATAAGTAACACTAGCGCAACATATTACAACCGGTGTGTCGCACAGTTCTATGTAGAGTATTGTAAAATTTTACAATTGAAGTAGAAGTAGTGTCATGAGTACACCACGTAAAAAAGTTTGGTTCCTATGAAGTCATGTTTTTTCAATTAATATTGGAACTGGAATTGTAGTGGATTTGTATCACTTTCAGTTTTAGAAAGAAATAAAGGATGGAGTTGAAATGTATTCTTGGGACGCTTAATTGATTGCAGGAAATCATTTCTCGCTATGTCGGGTGTTTTAAAAATGGCGCCCATGCACAACAGAGCGCTATTCTACAGGTTAAAATAAAGTGAAAGTGCTAGATAAGCGGAACCCTTTGAGGTCTCCTTCAGCCGCTATTGGGAATCAAAGATTTCACTATGTGGCAACGTTGAAGATTAACTTGAAACCATTAGCGTTGCCCTACGAATCCATCAAAGAGCTACATCGATTGTTATGTTATCTGCGAGGCTAGTCTCAACATTTATCGACTTTATCTGCCATCTGGAATGCTGTAATTATTTAATGGACTGGTTGATCTACTGTATGTTTTTTATCTGCGGTGTTGCCAAATACTGCCATTCGCCTCTCCAAATGAGGACCCAAAAGGTATAAAATTATATATATTTTTCGCTTTGTTTTGACTTGTAGGTTAGTGTTCTATAATACAGGGGCGCCATATTTAGAACACCCGGTATATTAACGTGTTTGATCTATAATAATATTGGTTTAAAATACTTATTTAGCATGTATTACTAGTGGAGGTTTTATTGTTCAGTCGTACATGCATTCCAAAACAGGTCATGTGTGTTTTGAGAAGGAGCTCGTCAAGTTCGTAGGGCCATGATGTCACCTGTTTGGCCTTCAAGAGCACAATGCAAAAGGCTTATTTTGTTCTCTCACAAATGCTGTCTAAAAGATTTTATGGGACCCAGGAACACATATTTATATCATCAACATGACCATCAGACAGAGTATGCACACTCATTGCATACACACTTATTATTTTTCAAGTGGTTTTGTGACCTGTACGTTAACACAGGGCCAGTCCAGAGGGGCATAAACCGTTGAAAATGGGAGTTTTTTTTTTAGAAAAAATCCTTCTTTTCCTCGAATTCCCCTTTTCAGGTGTATGATACGGACATGTAAATGGTTCTGTTTGAAACGTTATTTTATTCTAAAGAGAATAAGGCACGAACCAAAGTTATATCATAAATAGTAATGATGCAGTAGCTGCTTGCCTGAAAGTCTAAAATTTACCTTAAAAATCCTAAAATCCCAAATCTCAAAGGGGTTAAGTAAACTGCACACTTCTTGACGGTGGTTTTGACGACCGGTGTCAACTTTTGTGGCACTCATGAAATCTACTTTTTCATCTTATCGATTACGAAGAACCCCAAAACGACAGTAATGTGATATATACCTAACTCGTCTGTAATTTCAGGAACACTTCACTGAGTGGCCGTCCCTATACGTTGGCGGGAAGATCATCAGAACATATACTAGTCAGTAGCTACAGAGCTCATTATTCAATGTTATGTCACCGATCGGCAATTAAATTTCAAACCTATGGCGTGTAGTAAGTTCATTTACTTCTCCAAACCTAAATGAAGTATTAATATTTTTTGCAGCTAGATGTGCAGAAATGTCTTAGTGTTTGAACTTGTGACGGTAAATCACAGGCAATGGTGTATTCTTCATTGTTAATTTTTAGACGATGAACAACACTCTGCCTCCAGATTGACTGAGCACCTCAGCTTATTTTCTAAACATGTACGGGATTTCTGACGCTGCACGCGTCACTTTAGTCTATTTGTTGGTTGCGTTACAGAGGAGAATTTATCAGCAGACACAACGATTGGACATTTCAATCGCACCAATCTATCACTTTGATAAGTATATTATTATTACGAATATTTTATTTAAAAAAAGAACTTTTCAATCACAGGTATTGGACGACCACCCTTAATTACTGATAGCTGTTTTTTTTTACCAGAATTAGGATTTAGCATTTAGATCTCTGGGCTTTCGGCATGTATGGCCATTTAGCCCGTCACGTATGAGAAATGGCGTCCCTCGGCTAACACACTGGGTGATATCAATAAAACGGAGAAGTTACTCATTACGCCCAATTTTGAAGTAGTTACTCGCATTGGTATCAATAAAAAGAGAACTGAGCACTAGTCGTCTCGGCTGACCTCGGAGAAGCCCCGCCCTTTTGAAGTAACCACACCTCTATTCTCGAGCCGAATAACTACTCCGCGTTTGATATCAATAAAAATCAAGACTCTTCTGTGATGCTAGTAACTTCTCCAAATTTGTGGAGCAAGCTAAATAGGTGACTCCGTGCAAAATATGGCAGAGTATATGATTGTTTTGCTATGTAGTAAAACTTATAAATTGCATAGAAATGTTGCAAATGGAGATTACAAAAAACATAGGTTCATGAAAGAAAATGTAAAGTAGTTAGCACAACATTTTTTAGGAGAATCAACGGAAATTTGGGGTGGTGCACTACGTAATGACGAAAAGATGCGGGTTTTCTTGCTTTACGTGAGTGATCCGGGATTCCAGGTCTGAATTGAATGTCAGGGGATTCTGTTGTGGCTCAAAGTACTGTGTCTATGACTACTACAAGTGTAATGGATGCGATTATTGCGAAATCTGAAAATTTATTGTTTCCGGAGGTGTGTGTAATATTCAAACAGCAAAGGCAGAGTGGCAAGAACAATATACATTTCCGGGTGCTATCGGAGCACTTGACTAGAAACACGTGGCAATAAAGAAACCTAGTATTTTGGAGACGAATACGCTAATAGGAAGAGCTCCTTCGTGGCTAAGCGGATAGCGTACATGCCTTTGGTATGAGAGACCCGCGTTCGATTCCCGGCTGGAGTTCATATGGTTCGGATTCCAAGTTACTCAGTGGGTCTCGTCTTATATAGCCTCGCTACTGAAAAGGACATTAAACTCAAAACCAACTCAACTCAACGCTGATAGGAAGGGTGTATACATGAGAATATATATTTTTTTATGCCAAGGTGAAAGGGGACATGTATGGTGTGGAAAACGCAATCAGATGGATGTGCTTTATGACGTGACTGGCTGGACTATTTAAAAAAGGAAACAAAAGGACCAAGTGTCTGATTTCGTTCTTAAAGCCAAACAATCTACAAAGACCTTGGACAACACGTGATATGCACTTGTCGTGCTAATCTTGATATTGCTGGATTCCAATCAACATCCATCAGTTCCAAGAAGTTCATTCCCGTGTTTCAGTATTACTTTCTTATTTCCCGTTTTCTTTTTCAAATTAGTTTTTTTTTCTTAATGCTCGCTCGGATATTAAATATTCTCTTTTGGATTTGTGTCTCATTTGTAGATGTATTTGATATTTCGTTGCATTTCACTGTAATTGCCTTCAAAGCTTCGGCTTTCCTTCGTTTACTTTCTGGTAACTGTGACTTTGAAAGTACCACTGGAACTTTTATAATATCCACAAATGCATTTTAATTGAAACTGTCGTTGCTACTTGTCCCTCCCATGGCGTTTAGGATATTACGCCATAAGTTAAAAACGACGAAATGACCACGCGACGGAAGGGAGAAATGAATAACTACTTCTTTTATTGATACGACTCAGTGCTACGTGCAGAGGAAGCGCGAGAAAACGTTCATAAATCTGGAGCAGACTAGACCTGAGTAGTGGCTTGTTTTATTGATACAAAATTGAGGGAGGAGATTACTCCAGGTGTAGTTACTCCGATTCTCGAGCAGGACTTCTCAGGAGTAGTTACTTATTTTTATTGATATCACCCACTGTCCGGAGAAAGGGAATAAGGAAAGGATTGGGGAAGGAAGGAAGCGGCCTGGGACCTATAAGTTAGGGACCACTCCGGCATTTGCCTGGTGTGAATGAGGATAATCCAGAAAAGCCTAATTCTGGATGACTGGCCCGAAAAAGATTTTTACACTTTTTTCGACTGAGTACCACCAACGCGAATCAAACCCGGGACCGCTTGTAAAGACCAAAGAAGATAGCGTTAGCGTCTACGCTACGCGGGGCCACTTAACCAGAATTATTGATTTTAAGTTTTTACGTTAGATTTTATCTTTAATAAAACGATAAAGATAATACAAAGCTACAAAGATAATACAAATTTTATCTATAATAAAATTGGTGAAGACAACACAGAGCTATAAAGAAAATACAAAATTTATTTGTAATAAAACGATAAAGACAATAAAATATTTTAATTAAAGGGTAATTGTAAATGTAACATCAACCACTGTGTACTTAATATTTGGTTCTTGCAGCTCAATAAATATGGATATTAAAGGAGGAAATACTGTTATTTTGAAATCTAAACTAGCATTTGTATAAACATGTTGAGAGCTTTTCTTCCTTTCACATGTTTATGGTACCGAGATGTGCCAGTCGTGAATGTGGTTATGTATTAGCATAAAAGGAGAGAATGAATCAATGAAATGGCAACAAAAGCCAAAAGCCGGCCACTGCACAAACCTAATCAACAGTTCTTTTTCTCCTCTCCGCAAAATAATCATTGTTGGCTGTCTTGAAAGGCGAAAAAAGTGGATTAAGTTTGCCAATGTTGCAAAGTAAATGCAGCATTTGTATCAGGAAAAATAATATAGGTGGTAGTAAAACCTTTTATGGGTAATTCTCCATTCGGAGAAATTGTTTTTGCTGTGTTGTCTCAACGGTATTTGTGTGGAAAATGGTATTGTGATTTAAGGAACACATGTAGACAGGGATTAAATTCAGAGGAAACCGAGATGTCTAAACACCCGCCCCATTTTTTTATAATATCAACTCTCCCCTCTCCTTCCTATCAAATCACTCAGTTAAAACTAAATAAAATTGATTTCAAATGTTTATATATAAAAATAAGTATACGTGCATATTAAAGTAATACTTTGAATAGCATCATACACCTATGAGACATGAATTATTTTGTTGGTATCAGTTGCTTACATCTGTTTCCTATAGTTACTACATCTTACGTTTTCCAGTCCGTTTTACGATAATTTTTTCGTAAAACGATTTCTTCCGTTTTAAAAAATAAATATAAGAAATAATAGTCCTAAATAATTTCGAAGTTCTACTCCCAGTAGGAACACTCGGTCAAGAAACTGAAAAAGCTTTTTTTCAGGCCAGCAATCTTTAGTGAACTTTCCTTGCGTTTTCCTCATTCACACAAGACAAATAACGGGATGGTAGTTAACATGTAGGTCCCAGGCCACTTCCTTTCTTCCTTTTCCTCGGATAGTGTGATTAGCAAGGGACGCAATTCCCTCATACGTGGCAGATTAACATGGCCATAGATGCCAAATATCAAGAATTCTAATTCTTCATCCTAATCCTAAATATTTTTTTTCCTAACTTAGTGCGAAAAGAATCATTAGAGGAAATGATTTCTCGCATACTATCAACAAAGTACGGCATAACAGTACTGCTAATGATGTAACTTAGTATTTAGAGGTATATTGCAATACATTGCGTTCTTATGTCCTTCCTTATCAGCACCCTAAACTTACTTTTAAGAATTTCTAAGTTTTAACATCTTAGCCTTCATTTGTTAACACCGTCTCGATAATATTGCGGTTTCGATTAATTGTGATATACCTCTTCTGATATCATAAATAGAAGCTGGTGATAATTATATCACGCGAAAAGGTTCTGAACGCATAAAAAGGATACACTGAGAAAAATCCGTTCTCCGGACAGTGGTATATTGTACAAATATACGGAATCATCTTGCTTACTACAGAAATCAGTATGGAACATACGTTATCCATATGCTACATACGCACTGCCCTTAGATGTTACATCATGCCGTTGCAGGATGTCTGACATCTAACAGTTTTCCGTATATCACATGCAAATACTTATGTTACCTTCGTCAGCCATATGTTATATACGTCCATTTGTACGTGAGATCCTGACCGCCTATATTGTTTCATATGGAAAGTACATACGTACAGATGCAACACTTATACAGAAAGTAATATAAAACATGCGTTTTCAGTTATACATTTGCTGTACGTTAAGTCCAAAAACTACAGGAATTACGCAAGTAACCTACCTTTTTAAGTAGGCCACGTTCATTTTTTTCTCTGTGTATGGAATGATGCAAAGTCTTGATTAAAATACAATTAAAAGGCTACAAAGATTTGTATAATATACTTGGTTGTTTGCATTTGAGTTTAGCGTCCTTTTC
The DNA here is from genome assembly GCF_964235325.1 of Thermobia domestica. Lineage (NCBI taxonomy): Eukaryota > Metazoa > Arthropoda > Insecta > Zygentoma > Lepismatidae > Thermobia > Thermobia domestica. Next base: position 234,981,163 of record NC_137456.1, read on the forward strand.
AGCACGAAGATTATACGAGACGAAATCCAACAGCTTAACGTGGGATTAGAAAATGAAATGAAATATTTCAGTTTAATATCAAACGATTATGCCCTTTAGGCTAAGGGAGCGATGATTAAAGCAAGTGAATGATGATGGAAGAATTGATGAAGAGAAAATGGGAGCAAACGAGAGTACTCCGAGGACCGGAGAGCGAACCAAGGATCCCACGCACTAGAGGTAAGTGCTTTGCCACTGAGCCACCGTGCCACAACGTGGGGTCAGAGCCACATGAGCTCCAACCGGGAATTCTTTTGCAATATGCTTTTGTAATATGTTTTCTTGTGTTGCAATTATTTTAAATGAAACTGCCCCAGTTACTAGTTAAATTATGTCAACGTTATTATCTCCGTCTTTGCTCTCCCATAAATCTGGCAACCTTAGTTTATCTTCCTCCATATGCTTCATACATACAATGTTCATTTAACTCATTAACATAATGATAAGAGCCCAGTGATACTGAGTTATTAGTTGAAATAAATTGGGATCGGACCAGAGTCTGGTTCAAATTCAGAAGTGTACCAGAAATGCTTGTTTGTATGTGCTATTGTATTTCATTGCATGGAAATGTTGAACTTTCTTTACGGATTTTCTCGAAAGGTAAAAAATGTCACTTACCATTAACTTCCCCCGAGCCGTAAAAACTGTTATCAATTATGTAATATTGATTTATTTATTAGGAAAACCATACGCAAGTCCTCCGTTACATAAGAAAACATTAAATCTCAAAATAGGCACGTGTGTTGTAAACCAGCTTGTTTAAAAGGCCAGGGATAGACTTAGTACTTTTCTGAAGGATGTTAACAATAACTCCTTGAATCATTGACTCTAATTCCTTTATTATGAGAGGTTTGTACTTGTAAACCCTCTCCATAGTGTAGTCTCACAAGAAAAAAATCACAAGGGTGAGGTCTGTACTTCGTGCTGGCCACTTGTGAGGTCCACGCCATCCAAGCTAACATCCAGAAAGTTCGAAAATAATCAGATAAGCGGTATATCATGTTTCTTTATTCTGCACGTACTGGTCCAGCAGTCAATAATTGAAATAAGTAAACGAGACAACATGAAATTTTATTTAATATTTTATATTATGTCACTGCTTTCAACATGGAATCAGTAATGTTACAATTTTTTAGAGAGAATTAAAATTACCTAGTTATGTTCTATTCACAACCCTAGAGACATAATTATCCCCTCCAACAGCCCGAAATGACGCCCCTCCATTAGGCGATAATGAAGTAGTGAAGAAATTGATAGTTCAATATAAAAGTGGAAAAAGTAGATTTGTAATAATTGATAAATACTATTCTCCTCTCACGTTGTATTGTTGGGAATTGGAATGGGCACAAAGCTTGTACTGGACTTAAAGTGCCAGAGAAGTGGTCTGATTAGGATGTTCACTCGTTTAGAATCTGTGCAATCAAAGATATATCGTATATTATTCTTAGGTCTTTCATGAATGTACTCTTGTCGGTAGAATCTATAATAATGTTAAGGTGTATTCATGTGGGATTTATTGGATCTCTTTTGGTAATTGAAGCACGCAATCTGGAATATAGCAATATCGCACAATAAATGACTCAATTAGTATCAGTGCATTATGTTTTAGAAGTAGTATGGACGTTTTAATCCTAAACTCTATTGTTAATAGGTTTACAGGCTTACTCATATTAGGTCTTATTTTAAACAATTCTCACCCATACTTTTTAAGAGATAACTAACATTGGCGCAGAGAATCTAACACTCATAGAGATACTAATTCAGACAAAGAGAATATAGATCGGATTCTTTGAACGATTCCTTAATACTCAATATTTTATTTCGTTGTACACTCCGCATTAAAAAAACTGCGACAGCTAACGCCGTGCAGTTAGGCCACCCAGTATACACCTTCTTATCCCATAATCGTGTCAGGTAACGAGAACCCCTCTCTCTCCTCCTTTCTTCCCTCCCATACTAAAATTAGGTAACAACATGACCGCAATTCTAATTTCAAACTACACATGTATTAGTTTCGATAAAATGAAATAACAAAACAGGGACGAAACAAGATTTATAAGTTGACGTAGGGAGAAACTGAAACACATACAATGAAAAATTGAAACCAATGAATGTCTATTACACAGAGATTCAGAAATCAGGCAGAGAGAGAGAGAGAGAGAAGAGGAGAGAAGAAAAAAAGGGAGAACAGATAAAACTGTGGAATTCAAACACAGTAAGAAAAGAACCTAACATTATAAAGGTCCGTTTCCAGAAATCCAACAGTAATATAGAAATAACTTTTGTTTTTACATATTTTTAAAAACTATTCGAATATATAGAGGACGCTTTAAACATTCATTAAGTCACTTTCATAAAGGATACCATACTCAATTTTCAGTAGAACTGTAGATCTCCGAGACACATCTAGGAAAATGTCAAAAGTTTAACACGTGCTTTGTTTCCGCGTGGTTCGATTGCAAATTCGGTAGTGTTCATTGGAAGTACTGATCCAAAATACATTCTAATAAAACCAATTGATAGCGTTGGTCATATCCTCCTTTTGAGACTACTAATGCAAACTACAAAAAATGAAAAACGAAAAGAAAAACAAAAAAAGAGAAAATTGAATGAGTGCTATTTTACTGGCAAATTTCTATCGGCAATACCCTATATTAAAAGTCCAAACTGTATCGTAATGAAAACTTACAAATGTTCCAAATAAAAGTTTATGTTCCTCATAGATGCAGCATTTTCAAATTTCAACGTGAAAAAAAAACATTGAATTATACGATGGAAACAAATTTTGTGTCGAACTACTATAAATAAAATTTTGTTTTCAAATAACCAAAGAGGTTACCATTTTCAAGTCTTTTCCGAAGACTTATCTGTTCCGAACATCCAGTATCGATTTCATCTCTTGCGGATATAGCGTAATTCGCACAGATAGAATAAACGCTCTAGGGCTCAAACGGATCATCGTGTCATTCGGATGATATTGGTTAGGTTACACACCACCCTGGGTCGAGGAATCAAACCCGTAGTGACCCGGCAATTCGACTGAGACTCGGTAACCCAGAGGATAAAAAAGAGATTTTACTTATTCCTTTGTGTTTAAACAGTATTTCTGTCAGAGATGATCACGACTGGAGATGTTATCCCCAGAGCACGAAAAACACGACTCCGAAGTTCCCAGTTAATTAGATTATCCAGACCAGGTATATGGGGCTCTTGCTCCATTTTAACTTTGGAACACGCACATGCACATGAAATGGCATGTGTGTGTGTGTGTGTGAGAGAGAGAGAGAGAGAGGGACAATTGAAAGATGCAAAGACGTCAAGCGAAACGTCAAGAAAGAGAGATAGGTGGGACGAATATAAGTATGAAACATACTTATCATTGCAGTGTATGATATAGAACGCATACACTGTTTATTCGAATTGTTGTCAGTGATACCTTGTAAGTTCTACAACAGAAGATGAAACTATTTGCAGCCACTATTTTATTCGAAAAAAATCATACTGCCTGATGAGGAATCGAACCAAGATTTTCCATTTGGAAGTCTAGCACTTTACCACTACTCCACTGATTTCTACACCCAAACTTTGTTAACTAATGGTGTAGTGATTCTTTCTGAGAACGATAACACGTAAAGTATATACTGCAGATCAATGATGTGTTTAGAATGCCCTGGTAATTCCCTTACCCTTTCGCAACCAACATTCGTAAATCGTCTACCATGATATAGGTGTTAGCTTTCACATTCTTACGCATTGCTTGTAAAGTATGATGAGTCGATTCTTCACAATCACTTTGTAAAAAATCAACTATGGCGTGACATAGGATTTGAACCTACATTAGATAGCTGTAGTATTCTTAAGGCCATTATGTTATCCCTACACTATCATGCCACCTGAAATTGCAAGACAAATATTATCCAATTATGGTCTTTGGAACGAATCGGCTTCTTCCTGTAAGGTTATTTGCACAAAAGTGCACAACGAAATTAATTTATTCGACGTCGTAGAGAGAAATTAGTGCCTACTAATAAAGGAAAACATACGATCCAGGAAAAATTACAGAAATAAAACATATTTTGCAGTAATTTCGCCCTGCAAGTTCAAAAGTACGTGAATAATAATAATAATAATAATAATAATAATAATAATAATAATAATAATAATAATAATAATAATAATAATCTATATTATAAAAATGAAAGTAACTATGTTTGTTGCTCCTAATGCAACCCCCGTGGCTCTTGAACCACCCGATCGATCTCGATCAAATTTTCAACATTGATAAGTTTCGGACCTGGGAAGCTTTTTTATCATTTCATTTTAACGGTAGAACTTAGGGGGAGGAGGAGGGGAGATATATGAAAATGAATAAAACGTAATATCTCTTGAACCACCCGACCGATCTCGATCAAATTTTCAACATAGATTAGGTTCGGGCCTAAGATGGTATTTACCTATTTACTTTGACGATATAGGTTAGGGACGAGGGGAGGGATTAGTTAAAAAGAATAAATAAAACTTGATAACTTTTGAACCAAACGATCAATCTCGAGCAAATTTTTAACATAGACGAGGTTCGGGTCTGAGATAATTTTTATCATTTCACTTTCACGGGAGAACCTGGGGAGAGAAAGGGAGAGGAAGATATATATGAAAATAAATAACACTTGATGACTCTTGAACCACCAAACCAATCTCGATCAAAGTTTCAACCTAGATGAATTTCGCACCTGAGATGGTTTCTGTTATATCACTTTGACGTTGTAACTTAAGAGATGGGGAGGGGAAGCGACATTTAAAAAGGAACGAAAAATGACCGGTATTAGTGGCGAATATATAATCTTTGGAGTCGCTGAGATAGTCGCCAGAGTGGCGGTATGTAACTTCTTTTTATGGGGTTACGTAAGGGATTGTGTCTATGTACTTCCATTGCCTTAAAACCTGACAGAAGTGCAAGTTCGTACTAGTGCTGCCATCCAGTCCATTTCACCAGACATGTTGGAGCGTGTGTGACGTGAATGGGAATATCGCCTTGATGTATGCATTGCCATTCAATGTCTATGAGGTATAGTAAAAATATTTGAGTTTTTCTTTCAAATGTGATCAATTTCATTCAAATATGATTAGCCAAAGTGACGTAATACCACTTTAAAATATGAGTATTCTTATGGGCACACTGTATTAAGAATGTCACAAAGCTGCCGCAACAGGAAGAAGACTGCCATAGTGGCATAGTTAAGTACGTTTTTGTGTGATACTATGCATAGGTTAAAATGAAATATACAATAAACTAGATGGAACTTAATGAGTTTGGTTTGACTATGCTGAAAATGAAACATTGAAGTCATCAAATATCAAGTGTTAATTTTTCTCAATATATGTTTCCTGTAAAAATTCTTGTTTTCATTCTTGTGTGGCCCACGCATTATGTTATTTAATCTCCTAAATTCTGCCAACTTATGTATCATATAATTTACTGGAACAGTTTGTGAAGTCTAAAGCTGGTACAGAATGTAGAACATGAATGTCAGTTTCTTTTACCCCTCTTCCATTACCACATCCCAAAGCATAGATGCAAAACTGCCATTCTTCAAACAATATCTAAAATTCAACACTAGTATGTTCTATTTATTCTATAGGTTGCAACCTACATTCATTTGTTCGTATCGTGCATTTTTAGTTAAACAAACAAGCTGATGTTAAAAGAATGCATTTGCATATAAAGGTTGATTGCAAAATGTACAGTAAGCTTTCTTCTGTACAATTTTATTCTCTGGGTGAAAAGTCAATTTCTGCACAGAATGTGGGTTTTGCATTTAGACATTTCATTTTTTGTTTTTACATTCCAAACATTGTTTTTCTTAACTTTTGCATATTTACTATACAATATATACAAGATATTTTCCTGTTCCATTTATTCTCAAAAAAGCAACGTTTTAGTTGTGTTTGTTTTTAATAACTACAGAAAATGATTACATAGTTACATAAAATGTTGAAAACTTGTGAGGGAACTCATCAGATTCTTTAAACTTTCTTGTTTAAAAAAAATATTCAAAAAGGAGAAATAATATTGTAATAAAAGCGTATTTTCTAGACAATTACGCTGGAAAAATGACCTTAATGAGCCAAGGAATGTTTCTGAGCAGATCTCAGTTCATCGCCTAAATCAATGACGACAAAATTGATTTGAGAACGTATTCCTCACAAAAAAAATAAAAAACACACACACATTAGTCCCAGGAGTTTGCCAATACGCAGAATACTTAATAATAATAATAATAATAATAATAATAATAATAATAATAATATCTTATGCGATCTACAGAACTCTCCCTTTCTTGACCAACCTGACATATTTTACAAACTTGATAGTAGAGCTGTACGTTAAGGCTATGCTTATTTTTCGACTTCAGAGTTTTTTAAGTCTCACCTCCTACAATGATCCCATATCAGAATAAAATAAGTCATAAGAAAAATTAGCTCAATTAAATAATATTAAATGAGGCTCTAGGCAAACGCAAATTTTCCATTTACTTACAGTACACAATATGGGGCAAAGATGCCTTGTAAATTTGAAACGGTTACAGGAGTGACACTATATCTTGGATAGTGATGATAGAGCATCTGTTACTGCATAGTACCACATGATGATTAGCTTCAAGTCCGTCACCTTGTATCCAGATCCAAAATATTTAATAGGAAGGGAGTAGAGTGACACATTGTTTTAAGATAGCTTCTCACGACAAACAAAACTAACGTTATTTCCAAGGTATCTCCAATCATTATATAGTTATTACCTTCATTATAACTGTTGATTAACTTGCAATTGTCATTCCAAATTTACAAGGTACTTTTGCCTCATATTGTATACTCTAAATGTATTAAAAACTTGAGATCGCTTGAGATAATTTTTCTCATGGGATTATTTATCTGATATGGTACTATTTCAGGGGGTGAGACAAAAAAAAAACACTCAGAGGCCGAAAAACAAGAATCCCCTTACTGTACGTATTTCGATATATTGACCAACCGATCAAATTACTTATCAATATTACTATTTTTTCGATATTTTCGTAATTATTATTATTTCGATATTTTGTAAACGACATTTCTTTTTTTAAAAAAATTCAATTATATACTCGATATTTCAAAATTTTTTACTTGACTACGGCGAAGACAAAAGGAGAGTATTGTATTCAGCATGTCGTATGTAGTTGAATATGCATTCATGTGCACTAGCACCTGGATCAATTTCAATAAATAAGGTATCGTTAGAATTGTGGTGACAGTCGGAGTAACAAAGGATAGGTAATGTCACAAAAAACAAACATGGCGAACTGTTAGCCGCCATTTTGTCTCAGCTAAAGCATTATCATTTTGTATGATTTAGCTATCAAATGAAAGTTCTCTCTCTCTCTCTCTCTCTCTCTCTCTCTCTCTATATATATATATATATATATATATATATATATATATATATATAAAAGAAGAAGAAAGGAAATCAATAAAATTGGAGGGAAAGAATGAGAACAACTTACCATCTACAGTCATCCATAGTACAGGGTGCGGCACGTAAAACCGGCCCGTAAAGTGAACACATAAAATGAAATGTAATGTATTGAATATGATTAACTACAACACATAAATGAAATGTAATGTATTGAATATGACTACTCACCTTCACAGCAGCCTTCACAGCAGATGCTGAAAGTGTTCTCCGCCCACTTCAACACACATGTGAGCACGATTGAGGAAATTCATATATACCCTTGTCAGTTCTTGTGTTGTAATGCTATTGGTGACATCCTGGATCCTGGTCTTGAGTTCTTCAATTGTGTGTGGATTTGTTTCGTATACTCTTCCCTTTAACAGTCCCCATAAGTAAAAGTCACACGTGGACAAGTCTGGTGACCGAGGAGGCCACAAGCCTTTGCTGATTGTCCTCTCTGGTGTAAACATCTCATGCACAAGGGACAATGATGCAGCTGATGTGTGGCATGTTGCACCGTCCTGCTGAAAGTAACATAACCGACGCTCCTCTTCGGTCAAGTGTGTATAAAACTCCTCCAGGATTCCCATATACACGTCACTGTTCACTGTCGTCTCAAAGAATATGGGCCAAATAACGCGTCTGGCGGAAATGGCACACCAAACACCAATCTTCTCATCATGCAAGGGTACCTGGTGGATTGCATGTGGATTTTCTGTCGACCAATACCGGTTGTTTTGGGAATTTAGGTACCCAGACAGGTGGAACCACGCCTCGTCACTCATGATGAGCATTAGTGGATCCAAGAAACCACTGGCAACATTGCTCAACAGCCATGAACAAAAATGCACCCTCTTCTGCAGGTCAGGCTCCTTCAGTTCGTGCACAACACTTATCCGGTACGGTTTTTACTTCAGTCCCCTTAAAACACGTCTGCAACTTCTCTCACTCGCATGAACCTGTTGACTCAATCTCCTGGTTGACTTTCGAGGACTTCTTGTCATTATCTCCTCCACCTGCATCTTTAATTCAGGTGTGCAGACAGATGGTCGTCTGTTCTTGGGAGCATTTTGAACCGATCCTGTACGCCGCCATTTTTCAATCAATTCCTGAATGGTGCTTTTTGCTGGCACAGAACGTCATGGAAATTTCTCCCGAAAGAAATTCTTTGTTTTCACAAAAGATCCAGTGAGAATGAACCCTTCAACAATGGCAACACGCTCGGGTATCGAATACGGCATTATCACACACTGACACTCACCCAGCTTAACACAACGAGGCCTTTTTCTCAACTGGTTTCGACAAGTTTCACTGGCTGCGGCTGCACGTGACTGCTGCGGGTCACGTAAGTCGACCCGACCTCGACACGCCATCTCTTGGTAGGAAGGTAGATTATTTAAGTGTTGCCAAAAACACAATATACCAGAATATTACGACAGGCCGGTTTTACGTGCCGCACCCTGTATATAAGTGATTATTAGTTTATTAAATATTTCTTTCTTTTTTATTAACTACTACTTTGCAAAGAAGTTCATTTACAAATAAAAGAATCTGACTAAGGTGAAAAAAAATTCATTGTCTTTGCTTCGAACTGAAAAGTAAAAAAATATGTTTCCAGTTATTAATGTTAAATATTAATACAACCGTAAGTCGAAGACATTCAGACCTACATTATGAGGTCTCAAACTTATGGCTATTTTGATATATAATTTAGTATTAATAATTGGAAACTTTTTTTCAAGTTTTCAATTTGGTCTCACTGTAGTCGGATTTTTATTTGTTAAGATTTTTATTTGATATTTTTGATATTCGATTTGCGTATTTCTCATAGAGACATTTGGCTCCCGAACCAAAAGTTGGGATATAGACTGAGTATATCGCACGAAATCTGCATAACTCATCTTATTTTTACGAAACTTAGAGTAGATTTGGAGTTGGTTAGTACGAATGTGAATTAGTTTCCTGTGAGGAATTTTTAGTCTTGCGAGTTATAGTCTGACATTTTTGGGGCTTCGACTTAAGGATATTTGCACTCAACTTGCAGAACTTATTTGATCTCGATAAACTTAGCAAAGAAATAGACCCTAACTTGCTTCGATATATGTGAAATATTTTGCTGTGAACATAATTGCTTCTATAATTACATAGGCCATCAAAGTTGTGGTTTGAACTTGAAAGTAACTATATAATACTTATCGTATGTAATATCTATCATTCGCAGATATTAACTGATCCGATCTTCACCAAACTTGGCCTGAAAGTAGATCTGGACTTCTTCAATACTTATGTGAAATATTTTTCTGTGGTATTTTCAGTTCTTGAGTTATTGGCTATCAAAGTTGGCGCTGGGATATAGTCCAAATCGTCGTATGAGAGCCAAAGGAACGTAACTCCAAGAATAGAATTTCAGTTTGCTTGGATTATGAACATAATTCTGAAAGCCCCACTTGGTGTTACTTGAGTGTTATTAAATTGACTTTCTCATTGACTTATCTGCTGTGCAATAATGTGTTTACCATCTTATCAAAACATTTGTTTTAAAAAAAAACTACTTTTTTCCGTCTCTCTTGTAAGCCTAAGAAAATGGAGTTACGTTCCTCTGGTTCTCAAACAACGACATATTCGAGAAAATTTTCATTAATTTATTTTCAGAGTAAGAATTAGAGGTAAATATTGAAACCAGTGACCTACGTAGAATTTCATCAAAAGGAGAATTCATGCTCTCAATCCAATATCATTTCAGAATAAGAGCGTTTTATTTTTGAATACACATGTATATCTTAATGTAGTAAATGCTTCTTTTGGCATAATATCTTGTTCTAGGGGGAGTTAAACCCGAAATTTCCCCTGGCTGCAATGTATATTTATAATAGAGATTACTTGAAATGAATGAAGGAAGCTGGTGGCAACTGTCAATCACTTTCCAAACTATGATTGCCATTGTTGAGGACTTTGTGGACACCCGCACCCTGTTTTCAATGTTAACATACTTTTAAAATTTTCATTTAGCTCTCTTCGTAGTACTATTTGTAAATCGCTCTCCTAATCCAATTAGATTATTAATTTTCTTTCGATATAACACCACTAAGCATATTACAGAAGTGTCTTTTATTTTTACAACTGTGTGCAGAAACAACCTCGTAATATCCGCTTGTTAGGTCATGTGAGTAATATATATTGACACATTAGTTTGTATGTGAATCCGACCAATTTGGATTAAGGATTGGTAGTGATGTATAAAAGATTTTTTTCCCTTTCTTTTCTCCGCTCATCTTGTTTTGTTAATGCTTCCATTAGCAGATATTCTGAATTTGCGATGGCCTCTCTCGCTGGTGGTGACATTATAACATGGAAACATGTGGGCCGTGAATAAATTAAATTACACGGCTGTATGAAGTGGTTAGTTATACACATCCATTTGTATCCACTTACATACAATGTGACGATGGTGTTTGCTCAAACTCTACAGATATTGTCAGACACTTTGGTTCAAATAAATATAAAATCACGAAATGATAAAATTTTATTGGTAATATATTTTATATTTTATTTGTTGTAATCAGGTTATCTGAATTTCTTAAAAGTCGTAATGACTTACCGGTAGAGCTCTCATTTCTAGTGTGTGGGTCTCTGGTTTGATTCCAACTTGCGGTAAGTCGAATTTCATTTTCAACAAACACGTTTACGTGAATTTTTCTCAAGGTTCCCCTGTTTTTTCCCACTTCCTTTACTCCACTATTTCATTCATTAATACCACCGCCTCTTTTAGCCTCGAAGTATAATCGTGGGAGTTTAGGTAAAGAAAATCTTAAATTCTTCTCTAAATATGTCCATTGAAAATACGAGGTGTATTCAAAAATATAGAACCTTTGGTTGGCAAAACTACATTTACTGATTTGGAAATTCGAAACACTAATTCCCTTTAAAATAGTCTCCTTGGTAATTAATGCACACACTTCTCCCAGCGCTTTCCGTAATTCACGGAAACACTTCTGGAACGTAGTTTTTAAATGGTGAGCAACCGTGTCGTCGCATAATATCTTCTTTTAACTCAAATCGGGTCCCTTTTAGTGACATTTTCAGCTTGGAAAATAACCAAAAGTTACACGGTCCATGTCGGGTGAGTAGGGAACCTGACGATACACAAATGTGTTGTGTTTGGCGGTGAAAGCATGAATCAGATTTCGCGTACACTCTCCTCACGCCCAAATTCTAGTTAAAAATTGAATGTGCTGATTCAATTGAATGGTTTCCGCTTCATTATCGCAGGCTTTTCGCAAAAAATTGGTGCAATATCACTGCTTAAGTTTTTCTGTCATTTTACGAAAGCTTAAATCCAACGACCGCTCACTACACGTCTTCACTCGCCGACTGAAAGCAACTGACGCGAGCAAAAATTCATGACTTCGCATGAGTGTCCCCTCTACATCTACAGTGAAGAAAATCTCCCGCGCTTCACTAGTTTACGCGTGAAAAAATAAGGTTCGATATTTTTTCAACCGACCGTATATATATGAATAAATTAAATGCTAAATAAGAGAAGACGTAAGTCAGTTCGTTTTACATTATAAAACGATGGTAGACGTCCAAACTTTATGAACCGATTCAAACTAAAGATGTAGCTACCACTTCTAGTACCAACAGATGGGTGAGGGCAGAGTTGGAACCTTTTCTTCGGATGCTGCAACTACAAAAGAAAACCTTCAATTCTCTTACCGGCTTTATTTTTTTCTATCTGGAGATAGGCAGAAATGATTGTGTTTTTAGAATTCGCTTTAATTTAATTTAACAGTCAAAGAATGTTACTCACTTTTTGAATGCAAACATGATTCAAAAAGTGAGGTAACTAGAACTCTCTTGGATGCATTTTATCCCCCAAAAGTACTTTATTCAACGATTGTTTAACTTTCTTTCGAAACGACATTTGGTCAATTAGTGTGGGTCGAAAAACATCAATTTTTTTTCAAGTCGTAATACCGCGGAAAAGTTGCGAATTCAGTAGACCAAAAAGGGGTAACAAAAAATATTAAATCAGTTTGTAAGTCGCGCATGAGTTCTAAACTTTGCCAAAAGTTGGAAAAGAATCACATTTTTACGATAATTTTTAACGTTTTTAAATTATCCTCTTACTTAATGTAATAGCTCAAATTATTTTGTGTTTGAATCACAAAAAAAAAAAATATTTAAATATTCTTTAAAGCCATTAACATACTCTTCCGGTCGACCATTGCGTTCAAAATTAATGTAATTTTGGAAAATAATTTACAAATAATTGTGGATAACAGTTCAGGGAAAGAAAATACTAACAACTTACGTGCTTTCTCTTTTGTTAGTTTGTTTTCTTTACTGAATACAGTTCAAATGTTTTAAAACAAATAATTTTAGACCATTAGTAAGATAAAAATAATTATCGTAAAAATATGATTTTTTCCCAATTTTGGCAAACACTTGAGTAAATGCTTGACCGGAAGATATAAACCGATTTTACTTCTTTTTAGTCCCCAAAATTCGCAATTTCTTCACACTATTACGACTTGAATAAAAGTCGAATATTTTCTGCCCACCCTATTGGTCATTGTTTAACATGTCCAAGATGTCCTGAAGTGTTCTTCCAGTGAACAAAAAATGCCTAGAATACATCCTATCTGCGGTTGATAGGAATTGCCCCAAGTATATTCAAAATGATCCCTGACTTCTAATGACTCCAATGAGTATACGCACACAAACCGTACTGTATAAATGGTCATGTGTAAAGTGTCCTATCATTGCTTAACAGTCGTTCCTGTGTCCATATACTCATTGGACACATCAGAAATGCAGACACATTTTTGAACGTTCTTAGGGCGGTTCCTATTAACTACAGGTCCAGATTTTTTTTTTTGTATATTTATACAACACTTCAGAACATTTTTGGACATGTTAAAAGTGACCAATAATAGTTTCTAAAATAAATCTTCAAATCATGTTCAAGCACTGATTTATTTTTCGGCAGTGTAGAGCACTGATACACGGGACAATCCAAATGAAACTGATCAATTTCCAGGTCAAAGGTTGCTGACAAAATTTATTTATTTTTTTTTAATTTTTTATCTTAAATTGTACCACATTCAGGGAGTTGAAAACGGGTACTCATTTATTTTTTAGCCGCGCAGGTTTGTTTGTGGTGGCCATTTTGTATAGGCGCGTGTGCATATTTTGCACTTTTCAGAGGATTTCGTTAAATACCGTAACTTTTTAGGTTTTAAAGATAATGAGTTCAAGCCAAACCCATATGAAAGATAATGGAATGGACAACATTCTGTGTTCTGTGCACATTGAGACGTACTTTAGAACGTCGAAAAAAGAAGCTCTGTACGTTAAGGGTGGGAAACCTAGAACTGGCCATTTTGAAATGTATGTCTCTACATAGAAACTAGATAGTAAACAACGTCTCAAACAAGTTTTATATCTGAGAACCGATTTTTTTTCAAATTTTTAAACTGCAAATTTTCGAAAATCGTGTATTTTCACCATCAAATATTTCAGGTAGGACAGAAGTGAAAAATCCCAAATTTGCACAAAATAGACAATAGTTGTGCAGTAATAAGTGAGTAAAATTGCATCACTGAGACGTGAGTAATTTCTGAGTTATAAGTTGTTGCAGTGATGTAAAATTCGCGATTTTAAAAGGTGAACAGATGTACAGGTTTTGTGTTGAATAGTGTCTCAGGCAAACAATTTATCTATGTTTCATCAGAAGATCAGCAAGAAATTCGAGATTTACTACTTGTAAAAGAATTATTAATACCAGATCATATCATAGATTTGTACCTCTGACGAAAACACAAATCAAATGTTATGAATACTCACAATCAGATGAATTTATTGATTGCAGTACTTCAGTACTTCCAGAACATAGCATGTTGTCGTTTGCATCTAAAATACCGTAGCCTGTATTTATGACAGAAATGATTCATTAGGGGAATTGAAGACATCAATCAGGAAAATAACGATCTTTTTGATCACTTTTTCCATCCCCATGGCCCAAGAACATCTTTTAAACTATGTATGAGTTACAAAGTGTGACTGCCAATCACTAAGGTTCGGCGGAAATTGACACCCACAGAGTTCACAACTCCTACAGGTCGCACTTTCAATATTAGTGCCAAACTCTGTACACAAATTAGTCAACTATTTACCTCACTGATGTCTTAACAGCTGAGCTATAGACAGAAAAGAAATAACAGACGACTTTCGTTTTTTGCACAAGATACGATTCATAAATTATGCACACTACCTATTTAACATTACTGTCGTGTTATTTTGACTTTTGCTACAAAGTTTACATTCACAACCAATGGCGAAGAAAAACCTTATAACTTATAAATTCCTCGAGTCTCAGTGATGCAATTTTACTCACTCTTTACTGCACAACTGTCGTCTATTTTGTGCAAATTTTAGATTTTTCACTTCTGTTCTTCCTGAGATATTTGATGGTGAAAATTCACAATGTTTAAAAATTTCCAAAAATCAAGTATATGGTTCTCAGATCTGAAGCTTCTTTGGGACATTATCTATTATCTAGTCTCTATGTAGACAAAAAATTGAAGGTGAGTCTAATTTATTTCGTTTCAAAATGTACATTCCAAAATTACAATTTCTAGGTTTCAAATCTCAATGTTCAGAGCTTCTTTTCTCGGCGTTTTAAAGCACTTGTCAATGTGCACAGAACATATAATATTGTCCATTTCATTATCTTTCATATGATATTTGTTTGAACTCATTATCTTTAAAACCTAAAAAGTTACAGCATTTAAGGGAATGCACTAAAAATTTCAAAATACAGTCAAGAGCCTATACAAAATGGCCGCTACGACAAAACCTACGAGACAAACCCGTTTTCAACTCCCTGAATCTGGCTCCTGACAACTCAATCCTAACTTAGGTAAAAAATTAATTTTAAAAAAACTAAATTTTGTTAGCAACCATTTGGATTGCCCCACCCATTACTTTTCAACACAATACACCATGCTTCTCCAAACATTTGACCAATCGGTACAACCACGACATCTCGATAGAAGAATCGTCAATCCCTTAAAGTAATTCTTCAACGATTCAAAGACCATTTTTGGTGGGGATGATGTGTGTTCTTCATGCTTCGTTAGAAAACTGCAAATATAATTCACGATGAATTTCTTTTTTGGATCAAAAGATCCAATATATTTAAATCAAAAATTTTTTGTAGGCCTTATATCTGGAGAACTATATAAATATCCAAACCCAAGCTATCGGTTTACTAAGTATGATATGCTTATTCTGTAAAAAAAAAAAAAAAAAAAAAAAAAAAAAAAAAAAACGAAAACTCGATTTAGGGGCCGTTCAAAAATTTTGTATCCCCTGATCCAAAAACTAGTTATTGGCCAAGATCTCAATCTTTTGATAAAACTTTTTTTTTTATGATCCCTAAAATTATCGTTTTAAATTTACTTCATTTACGGTATTTATAAATATGAAAGAAATTTCCAATATAATAACTTCGTACAATCATTTTGATTGATTTATTTATTTTGGTTTAGTGCGGACGTCAGCATCGAGGCTATTTGTCTTCGGTACGACCAACACTACTACTCAAACACGAACTGCCGTAAATAAAATTTAAAAACGAACGTATCAAAATATAAGAAACAGAAAACTGCTACAAAATATAAATAAAAACCTAAAAGAAGATATAAAATAATAAATATATGAGAATAACAAATACACAACAATAACAATAAATACCCTAGTAACAAGAAAGCTTTCGGCCAGTTGACGCGTGGTTGGCTTTTGGCTTTCCACGCTTGCACTTGAAACGCATGCTTTCATATAATCTGCCTTTTGTTGTACTTGAAAGCGATGCTTTAAACCATTTGTAGAGCTTCATAGAATCACTGGTCATTCATTGGCTGTTGACTTAATTTGTAAAACGCTTGCGTCAAGCTTGAATGGAACAATGAATGCAAGGTTGCCCCCATGTAACTTCGTTACTGCAATCCAACTTGCGATATGCATACACGTTTTCCAATCAAGCAGAATGCAAGCTTGGTTGACTTTCAATTCAAGCTTAGCAAGCGGTTTGATAATAACAAAAGAGAAAATATATAGCAATAAGAATAAAAACTCAGAATAAAAGACAAAAGTGTAGTAACAATAAATAAGACAGCAAACGACTAGAAAAGCTCAGAAAACGTGAGCAATGTTTCAAGCTTGCATAAAAGCAAGTACACACTCAACATCAATATCAGTGCCCAATGCACGGTCAAGGTAAGTGGCAGTCTGTGAGATCTGAGTATTCAGAACATTCAACAAGAATGTGCCGAATACTCAGTAGGTCATACGCTTATCAGAATGCGTACAATTGAAAAAGCGCAGCACATAACTATGCGTCAGGTTAGAATATCCGATACGCAAACGTGTCAGGAGCCCTTCATCTCGATGACTAGGGCAAGATGTGCGTCTCTTCCCAAGGAGTGGCTTAACTGCATGAAGTTTATTCAATTATTTTAATGAATGTAGCGGTGATATATGTGGAATTGTCTCTCATAATTTTATAAATCACGTAACCGTATTTTCATTGAGATCCTTTATATATAAGCCATAAATCTAAAAGAGACGTTCTCCTAATTAACAGAGATCTCTCGAGCATCTATTTATTGTAATGACCTTGTCCAGCGGAAGTTCATGATCTGAAATCTAATCTACAATCTTTCACAACAATGCGGAAAATATACCACACTTGGGCGCATAACCAGAAATTTTTGCTGAAAGGGGTCCAATACTAGAAGCCACTACTCTATATACGAGAGCTAATCAGCAAAGACAGACTGATTATTGTACCGCAGTTTCTTTTGCTGCCGAATGCCGGCATGTTTGAATGTTGAAAGAGTTGTGTTTCTTGTATACTATCACTAGGTGGCAGCGTTGTCTTATCGGTAGATTGGAAGTAATCCACTGTATTTTAGACGCTGCTTCCATTTCGCCTCACAACGTGCTGTGTATATGCATACAATGAAGGTTACACGAGAAGAACAATATGGAGCAATAAAATTTTGTTTTAGCTTGAACCATACAGCATGTGAAACATACGAAAAGCTCAAGCAAGCTTACGGTAAAAGTGCATTACCTCGAGCAACAGTGTTTCGGTGGTTCATA
The DNA here is from genome assembly GCF_964235325.1 of Thermobia domestica. Classification (NCBI taxonomy): domain Eukaryota; kingdom Metazoa; phylum Arthropoda; class Insecta; order Zygentoma; family Lepismatidae; genus Thermobia; species Thermobia domestica. The sequence goes on from NC_137456.1 coordinate 234,998,861, forward strand.
AAAAGACGATTTTCATGCGTTAAGCAAGGTTGACCTGGTGTTTCGGCCTCTGCTGTAATAGAAAGAAACATCAATACTGCTGCTGTAAATGTCCGTGAAGATCAAAGGATAACATTACGTATAACATTACGTAAACTAAGTGAAGTGTTGAAAATTTCATATGGTAGTGTATTTTTCATTAATGTACGATCACCTCCATATATCCCATGTTTGTGCCCGTTGGGTACCACGACTGTTGACTCCGAAACAAGCTTGCTTGAGCTTTTCGTATGTTTCAGATGCTGTATGGCTCAAGCGAAAACAAAACTTTATTGCACCATAGTGTTCTTCTCGTGTAACCTCCATTGTATGCATATACACAGCACGTTGTGAGGCGGAATGAAAGCAGTGTCTAAAACACAGCGGATTACTCCCAACCTACCGATACGACAATGCTGCCACCTAGTGAGAATATACATGAAACACGACTCTTTCATCTATCAAACGTGTCGGCATTCGGCAACAAAGGAAACTGCGGTACAATATCCAGTCTCAGTCTTTGTTGATCAGACCTCGTAGTATTGAATGTGTAATATTCTGCACACAAAAATATGATAAGTACCTCTAAAATACTTCCACCAATATTTTCGGGAGGAAAATGATAGAACTAGATAGTGTTTAAAAGAGAAAGAGTGTAGATGAAGTGTAAAATCAAATTTTCATGCTGCATTAATCATTTCCCTGTTAAATGAGTACGGTTTTATTGAGAGAGTGTACAAATCTATGTTGAGTTACGAAGGTTTAGGGGAGATTCGGACCATTAGGCTCCCCCCGAGTACGCCTCTGCAACAGCTCCGGAATCTTTTCATTCAGCGATTCTTTAAACACTCTGGGGCCGCGGTGGCTCAGTGGTAGAGCGTTCACCTCTGGTGCTTGGGGTCCCGGGTTCAAACCCTGCTCCCGCCAAGTGAACTTTGTGGTGGACAAACACCGTGTGCGTGGGTTTTCTCGAGGTTCTCCCGTTTCCCCCCACTTTCTTCATTCCACCATTTCATTCATTTCTCATCTTCACCGTCTCCTTTAGCCTAACCGGCATAACCGTGAGACGTAAAACTTAATGATTTCATTTCTTTAAACACTCTTTTGTTTTAGTAGTGCCTTACAAAATTTCAATATAGGGTCCTTCATTTGTTTACTGTACAGTTGAAGTTAAGATATCACCGTTTAACAGCAGATAGTGTAACTGCTGGGAGAGGGGGATTGTGAAAGTGGTGTTTCAGTTGTACATAGCTATTGTGGTTCCTATCAACAAGTTACAGTCTGAAGTGTTGTGGTTGCTGTCGTAAGAAGTTAACGACGTTCAAAGCGTTCAACAGTTCGAATGGGACAGTTTAAAATGATCGTGACGTTTTTCGTGTATCAATCTTTTATTCTGTGTAGTCCTGTAATTGCAGCATAATGGGAAAAGCAAAAGACTTTTCTCCGCGTAAAACGGAAGTTAACAAAATACTTCTGGTGGAAATAAGATATACACGGCAACACATTGCTAGTAGATTTGGGATAGAACAAAAATTAGAGTCTACTCCAATCATGGCTAAGAAGCACCTCGAATGGGCAGGAGGCCTAGAATATTGGACTACTGACGATTGGAGAATAATGTGTTTCAATGATGAATCATGTATCTGTGTGTCTGATGACTGTTCACAATATGTGCGAAGTTGATCTGGAAGGAATTCAAGTTGGAATGTCTTTAATAAACCGTGAAGCATCCTACTTCAGTCATAGTCTGGGGTGTGATCTCTGTCTTCGGGCCTGGAAGACTGTATATAGTAGAGAGGACAATGAAGCACGACCAATATCTACAAGTTCTTAAAGAAGAACAGCTTTCCCAGACTGCACTCAGGTTTGATGGCGTATAATTCATCTTTATGTATGATAGAGCCATATGCCACCGGGCCAAAGCTGTGACAAAATTCTTCGAGGACAACGAAATTAGTGTTCTTCCGTGGCCAGGCACTAGTCCTGATATGAATCCGATTGGAACTTCATGAAAGAAAAGCTAGAGAAGCAGCACATTAGAACCAAACTTCTATTGATCAAGCAGATCAACAATTTGTTGTATCACGATGCTGAATTGAAGGCAAAATGTGCTAAACTCGTACATAAGATGCCACAAAGGATAAAAGACTTAATAGAGAATAAGGGATTCCATAAGAAATATTAATTTTTGTGTGAGATATAATTTTCTTCTAAGTATGTCATTTCATTTTTTGTTTCCAATTTGGATATACACACTTTATAGTAATTATATTCGAATGTTACGTACGCATTTGTTTTGTTGATATTGAAAAGCATATGCCACCCACTAGAAATTACGACAGAGTTACAAAGTAGTTCGACTAAGTTCGAACGTATTTTCTCTCGCAATATTATAAGAACAGTAAAATATTCAGAAACTGAATGTTGAGTCTAATATTTTGAATACGTCTGTATTACTGTAAGGTCAACTTTTCACTTTCCGTGAGTCTTAAACGAGTGTCCTTGCTCTTCATTTAAACAACGATGTTAATAGTGTTGTAATGCTTAAGAAGGTTAGTATCTTTAAAATTGCAGCCGTTAAAAATCACACAATAACTTGCCATATAAGCTTAGCCTATAACATCCATAAAAGGCAGTAAACTTTTTTAGGTTGACCTACACAAACTTAAACAACATATTAAGTATTTGGCTCCGTAACAAAAGAAAGTGTGTATATAACAACGCAAGAGAAAGTTAATCGACTCATTAAGTTTCCTCTAGAAAACACGTGAAAAAATAAAAATAAACATCCATAAGAGATGTGGTTTCTTCATAGATGCTTTAAGGAAGAAATGCATCCATGTGTGGAGGAAAATAATGTTAAAACTTGCGTTGAATATTCATATCCTTAAATGTACTTCATTTTATGTTGAATTAACTCAAATCTATTCACAAGCACATTCTACATTGCAGTGTGGAGAACGAGAAAGACATAAGTGAGGGAAATGCAAACAAAATAACTTTTCTTTTTTTTAAGAATTTTTTCCTCTTGTTGAAGGACAAGTTCATTAGCTGTACCAACTCTGATCAAATTTTCAGAAGAGTACTTTTGTGCTTAAACCATGTTAATTTGCGTTCATCAAAGCAGTTTAGATCTATTTCACTCCACTGTAGTGTGTTTATTAGTGTGTCTACTCTCAGCTAAGAATCCTTCATGGACTTTAAAATATATATAGCTATCCTTGTGGTGGAACTTAATTACCAAACAAGAATGCTCAAAAGTAAGAAAATGTTCGTCGTAATCAAGAAAAATAAGCTTGCACTATCGTGTTCCAGCCCTGAGGTAGGATGTGCTTTTGTCTGAAGGGCATTAAACTGTCGTAGGACGTTAAACTGAAAGATTTCATTTCATTTCATTCTGAAGAATGCAACACAAAATGGTTTTTATATGTACAGGGTTATTATAAATTATTGGAGTGATTTCACAGCTCTATAATAACTGTATTACCATATATATGGCGATATTTTTTTTCACACACATAGAAAACTCAGAAAGTTTTTGTTAACAATTACAAATGTTCGATATGTGCCCCGTAGTGATTCCACAGACATCAAGTTCTTCCGACACTCGGCGCGGCATGTCCCTATCAATGAGTCCAAAAACATTGTTGATGTGGGCTCGCAGTTCTGGCATGTTTGCTGGCTGGTAGAAGAGATGTAAATTTGAATCTTTTACATTACCCCAGACAAAGAAACAAAGGTCTACACATGGGGTTATATCAGGAGAGCATGGAGGCCATGACATGAAATGCTTTCTCGTCACCTGTCGTCATCTTGCCTTACTGTTCACTGCTGCGCTCTTGTGGGAGAAATCTGAAGTAGGCCTTCAACAAACAAAACTTTTTGAGTGTTTCTGCGTTACTGTTGAGTTTTGTTACAATAGCTCAATTAGTAGAGAGCTACAGTGAATTTATGAATCTCTTCAATCATTTATAATAACCCTGTATTTAAAGAGTTTCACCACGATCGCTTCTGACAATGAGAATGTGCTCTCCTTACGAGTTATACAACACAAAATAAACGTACATGTACACTCGATTAACTTATATAATTAAAGGTTTTCGGTTATTAGTCCTCTCAGGTAGTAATACTTGCTATTTTCCTTTTTTTTCTAGGTCTGGTCTTCTTAAGTTTAAGATTTGGCCATCCAAAATTTGGTTGAGATCAGTCGAACCGTTTAGATGAAGACGGTACGGTTGTTTTAGTTAATAATAGCTTTCTAGAAAAAAAAATGTGTAAAATTCTTGTGAACGGCAATTCTATCCTTAATAATTTTTGTAGCCATTATGTTGAGTTGTGAATCCACATACAAGGGAAAATTATAATAATACCAGAGCTCCAAAACTGTGGCACCTACCTAATTTAGAACCAAAATATGTAGGACCTTGTAACAAGTGGATTTGTGTTATTACGGCGCATGGTTTTCGGAATAGGGTCTAGGTCAGATTTATTATTATATGTTAGTATTACTATGTAAGTTCATAATTGAGTCAAACGCTGAGAAAGAAACCAACAAGACTAATTCAGAACTGATAACAGGTACGGGTCACTTCCCAAAACTTTCTCGCTTTAATTTCTTAAATTTAATTTCTTTAATTTCTTAAACAAAATCATTTTGTCTTGTAATTATCATCACTAAAACATTCACTTATGGATCATCAACAAAATTCCTTGAATAGTCGCTCAGAAAATCAACCGAAAAGAACTCATTCTCAAGAGTAAGCTAATCCTTCCTTTTGGGTGTGTTCCGAGAGAAGTGAAACGAAAATGAAATGAAATTTTTAAGTTTTACGTCCCACGCTTTTGCCGGCTAGGATAAAGAAGACAGTGATGATGAGAAATGAATGTAATGGTGGAATAAATAAAGTTGGTGAAAACGTCGAGATAAGCCACGCATACGGTACTTGTCAACCACAAAGTTCACTTGGCGCGAGCTGGGATCGAACAGGGACCCTACGCGCCAGAGGTTAACGCTCTACTTTTTTTCCACTTTGTTTGTATTTAGATGCAGTAAAGTGTTATACATTGGAATACATAACAATCTTTTTCCAAAAAGGATAACATATACTGTATTATGAATAAAGAACAAGGAATCAGATAACAAACAGCAGAAACATTAAAAAAACACTTATTAATAATGTAAAAATTATGAATACATCATTGTTATTTTTCATCTAAATAATTCGCGAACTGTTTCCGTTTGATATTTTCAGTTATCTTCCATCGTTCTTTCAACAGGTGAAAATAGTAGTCTGTAAGGGTTAGCGTTTGACTTCCACAGTTACACCACACAACCAGATTACACTATTTTGTTTGTAATGAGGATAATATGAAAAAGCAGGAAATAAAATCATTATGGGTAAATATCCTGGACCCCACAACGAACTAGAACACACATGATACGTGCGAACGTCAACCATATATCGTGCCCAAATCACACCTTGAAAGCCGATGTAAAGTATCGTCTCTATTACAATGCGAACATGTCCCGATAGACATCAGCTTAATTTTCTGTAACTTCATATTAGTTGGTATGACGTCATGTACAATTCGGTACCATACAGAGCGCTGATTGACATTTAGGACCGTGTTATTGATATTTTTCCAGATCATATCCCAATTATAGTTAGGAAAGTTGTCTTTTCGTTTAATAGTAACATTTTGTTTACACTGATACAAGCTGTATAAGATCTCGATATTCTGACGTTTGGGAATATCTATGTCTAGAGTCATGTAACTAGAGTTCAAGAGTACATCATACAAATATTTTACAGTGTTTGAAAGGATCGACATATTAAGAGGAGGGGTGACCGCCGTGGCCTGTACCCAATAGAGACCCCAAAGTTGAGCAAAACTGAGTGTATTTAATTGTAACTTGTACATCCAATTAATCAAAAATAAAACAGTACTTTTGCAGTATATATCCACCATGTTTAGATCTCCAGCATTTTTAGATTGAGTAAGAACATACATAGGTGGTTTAAAAATGTTACCTCTCCAAACAAAAAAGTAATACCCCAGCTTGCGTAGAGCGGGCAATGCAACTTGGCAACGATAAAACAGGACTTAAATACCAAAGGTGAGATGTAATATAGGTATTAACAATCCAAATTCTTTGTTCAAGAACGTGGTGACGAAATTTCCACGATTGACATAAATCTTTCACCTTCTGGAGGGCTAGAGCCCAATTTTCTTAAATCATTTGTTGTACCGTGCAATAAAAATAAACACCTAAAATCTTTACCCTATCAACATGGAGAATAGGAAAAGTACAAGTAATCATCTGAAAATTCCAAATACCAAATGCGAGCAATTTTGTTTTATGAAAATTTATGCATCCTACTGCCCAATATTTTGTATTACATGAATAACTTGATTAAGTTGAGCTTCATCTCGTGCTAGAACAGGAAGAAAAATCAGCATAAGAACGCACTGTAAGGTGGAGATCAGCAAAGGAAATACCTATTTGCATAGCATGTAATTCATAAATCAATGGTGAAATGTAAATATTAAAAAGAGACACAGAAAGCGGGCACCCTTGTCTAATAGATCTCTTGATTGTTACAAACGGTGTTAAATAACCATTCATCTGAATTTTAGATCTCGCAAACATATGCAAAATTTTCACTTGCTTAATTTCACTGAGCTACCGCGATGTCAATTCGCACAGAAATAATTTATATCATAGAACAGGGGTGTAGGTGAAATGTTGATATAGAGCTCCCTCATGGCTAAGCGGTTAGTGTATATGCCTTTGGTGTAGGGGACCCGGGTTCGATTCCTAGCGGGAGCTCATGTGGTCCATGTTCAACTGTAGGTCCACGTCTTATATAGTCTCGTTGCTGAAAGGAACGCTAAGCTAAAATCAAATAAAACATTGATGTATGAAGTATGAACGAAATAATCAGAGCCATTTTCATGAAACCATAAGTTAGTTCATTACTCCAGTTACGTATTGGCATTTGAGGGTAGAATTTTAAAAAAATAACTAGATAATCTTATAAAAATTTTCCCAATAGTTTAAAATGAAATCTTTCAGGTTTACGTCCCATGGTTATACCGTGTAGACTAAAGGAAACGGTGATGGAATAGTGGAATGAAGAAAGTGGGAGGAAACGGGACAACCCCAAGTAAACCTATGCACATTGTTCTACAAGAGTTTAACGGTATGGTATGTAGGTTACCATATATCAGGCCGAACAACAGACAAAAAGTTAAAAATCACTTTTCCGGCATGTTGGGACCCATAAAAAGTGTAAACACCGTGAAATTTTGAATTTAGTTTATTTATTTATTTATTCAGAATTTCCATACTTTCTTCTTTCCTAATGTTGCTCTAAAAGAAAGTAAAAAAGAAAGTTATTTGAATTTAATAAGATATTTTACGTAAAAAGCATTATTATCAATTAGTATAATTGTATTGAATCTGCGGTTACGTTTATATTACATCTTCTTTAACTTCAGACTCAATTAAAACGTTAAATGAAGAATATTAATAGCTATTTGTTTCCTCGTTAGCCTGTTCCCAAGATAACTTGTGAATTCATCAGAAAACATTTTCTCTCTGCTTTCCATGCAATGTTTCCCCAATCAGCTCCTGGGAAATTACCCATTGTAATGAGGATGATAAAAGATGCTGGAGGCTATGACAGAGCTACTACACGTTGTCAATAGAATTTGTTTGGTGTTGTTAACATCTAATGAGAGGATGGCTAAAATAATGACTGAAATGTTAGCAACTTCATGCTTGCTTCAATGTTCGGAATATAACTTGTTTAATAACAGATATCTAAACTTTGTTTCAAGCTATGGTCTTCTCAAAATAAATAAACGTTTTTAAAAACATGCTTTTTTTAACATATAACAAATAAAATATAACAGATCGTACTAAAAAGTAGAAACTATTTATGTTTTCAAGAAAATTATTCTTATTTTTTTATTTATATGTGACTAAAAAGAAAAGCAGGAGTAGTTTTCTCATTTAAAATCGCTTGATAAAGTTCTTAAATTCGACGCAATATTTTAATAAAATGTTAATATCATAATATTCTTTTTATTTCATATAAATTATATTTACTTACATATAATATCAAATTACATGAGAATTTAAAAATATATAAATTGATTGTATATGAGAGTGCTCCCCATGCTCTTTTTAAGCCTTGTATAAATAAAAAATAATTAAAAATAGTTTTTCTTGAAAACAAAATTGCTTTGTACTTTGAATGAAATAAGCTTTTAAAACGAATTATTTTATTTTACAGAAAACATGCTTTTAATTTTTTTTAATTATTTCCTATTTTTAGTCATATTTAAATACACTTTCTATCGTTGTAGAATTTTGTTTGTTTTATTTTTATACGCTTGCTGAGACTTAGTGTATTTTGACACTGTAGTCTGTCCTAGGAGGAGATTCAAAAATTACTCTTTAGATTAAAAATATATAAATGCAGGGTTATTAATATATAAATGATTCATCGGGTTTCAACCACTGTTTATTTACAAGTATACGACGTACAAAGACGAGTTATTCATGAAAAGATATGGTCACTAGTATGATTCCGTCGATGTCTGTCACAGCAGCAGTCCTGCAGCTCTTACAGCGTTATTGGCATCGGGTGTACGTAAACTTTGTCCTTAACATAACCCCACAGGAAGATATCAAATGACGTGAGATTTATTGACCTGGAGGTCCCTTGATTGAAATCGGATGAATCATTTAGGCTAACCCTGTATATAGAAATATTTAAAAGTAGCAATGGAATATTGTATCGTCAACCGACTTATGTCTATGTAAAATTTCTTCATGTATGACATTGAAAAATGAGTGAAATTAAGGTTCTACTATTTGAGAAGCTGGTTAAACAGCTGTAAATTAAAGAAAAGCAAGTAAAAGGAAATTGTTCACAATTCGAATTATTCAAACTAAAGAAAGATATTCCGTAAATTAATCAAGCAGTGCAATGAACTTCCATTTTCTATTTTAAAACTAATGCCTCGGCATTTTGCAGAACTGACAAATGTAATAATTATATTGACTGGTAATTATACTGTATGTAATAATTACATTATAAGTACGGGTTATGCAACCCCTTCTTACGCGTAAGATTACGGGCTAGTATACGTATGAAAACATACCGGTACTCTCTCTTTGTATCTCTATTTTCTATTTTCCCTCTCCATCTCTCCCTCTCTCAAAAGTCATATTTGTTACAAAGATTTGTTGTCATTGATTTAAATAGTTTCTATATCATCATAGCTAATAATTATACTTTAATGAAACTTGGCAAATATACTAGGTATGCCCTAGTGCATTATGTGTTCGTGTAGGTAGCTGATCCTGAAGCCCCACAACAGGGTTGCCAAATTTTAAAGAATAACTTCGTAAGGAAAATTTCGGGAAATTTTACTGGATTTATGGATCTGACACATGGATATGATATCATTCGAAAGCTTACTTCATTCTAAAGAAAATGACGTACGAACCGTGGAGGTACAATATTTAGGGAACGAGTAAGATTATGTGATATATATCAAAATGTCGCAATATATTTTAAAAAGCTTTTCTATTTTCAAACTTACTAACCATACGTCAATAAAACTTGGCAAAAATATAGTGTTTGATATGTAGTAGCTCTTGAGGTGTGTTTTGTTGCCGCACCTGCGTTTCCAGTAGAAGGGTCTAAAAAAGTACACTTTCACGGGAAAATTTTCCAAAGTTTCCTCGAATTTCCCCAAATTTTGCATCCGTAATGTGTGTATGTAATACCATCTGAAGTCTTGATATATTGTGATTTTCATCCCTGCGTGTGAGTCTCTCAGGTACCTTCTACGATTGGTGGCCGGTTCTCTGTTTTGGGGGAATTTATTCAGGCTAGGACCTAACAGAAAATGTTGTTTGCTTGACATCTAGCGATGAAAGTATAAAGGTTTTGTATGATGCAAGCTGTTGCTAGTTTCCTTGTTTTGCTGACGAACATATTGCTGACACTTCGCTGACAAACATATCGTTGATGAATGCTTCATGTTAAGATCGGTTTAAATTTTTAAATAGTGATACATGAAGAAATCATAGGCGGATCCAGAGAGACGAAAGAGCGTTCGCCTCCTCCCCAGCGTTACAGGAACTAATGTTGCAAAAGCCCAGTGGGAGAAAAACTGAGAATCTTTCATTAAACCCTCCCTCAAACCGCCTCCCTCCAGGGTCCGTCCTGAATCCGCTCCTGGAAGGAATGTAAATGGATGAAGAACAAATAGAGTTGAGTTGAGTTGATTTTGAGTTTAACGTCCCTTTCAGCACTGAGGCTATATGAAACGGGACCTACTGATTAACGTTTAATCCGAACCACCAGAGCTCCCGCCGGGAATTGAACCCTGGTCTTCTACTCGGAAAGCCTGAACGCTAACCGTTTGGCCACGAAGGAAGAACAAATAGAGAGCATGGTAGTAGTTTCACCCAATTATAACAATTATAAAGTTTGCATCTCTTCCACATTATGTTTCTGTGGTAAAAATTATTTTCGTGAATGAAAGAGCTTTTGTTTAAAGCAATTTTGTATCAATTTCACCCAACAACACCAATAAATGTGTTCACTTTAAAATGGAATGTTTAAAGATATACGGTAAAACCTGTTTTCAACGCACTCTTTATTAAACGGAAACTTGTGTTAAAGGGAAATATTTCACGGTCCCATGAATTCACTGGCGTAAATCGTGTTAAATTTCTTTCATTAAACGGAAACTGTATTATATGGACAACGGAAATCAAAACAAGCCTCTTAGCAGAAAATTTCAAGTTTCGGAGTGCAGCATTTAGAAAGTTTTTTAGACATACTATGATTGGTTTAGTATATTTTTAGCAAAACAGGCAATGATACGCAAACCGAACCAGACATGACGGATATACATGCTTTAATTGAGAATTATATGGAAAGTGTGAAAGAAAAAAAATGAGGTGAAGGAAGAAGAGAAATAAAGCAATGAGTTGGAAGAAGAGTGTAGGCTACAAGCTTATCAAGATTCTGTAAAAAAGTTTAAAGGAACTGCAACATTTGCCTTACGTCGAAATAACACTGGAATGCTTAGTGTCGTTTCTCACATTAAAGTCTTTGTGGAAAGTTGGGCAGACAAGAAGGGATGTGTACAGAAAACCCTCCTTGACAGTTCAAAAAATTAAGTTAACTGTGTAGAGTATTTTTTTCTGTTCATTGTAAGTTTTGCGTGGGATTAATTCGTAGTGCAAATAAATACTGACTAAGATATACAGCATCTTATTTAACTCAGTATATCCATTATATTCATGTATTTTTTCATTATATCTACTGAAATTTTTTCGAGTATCGTTCAATTACGCTAAAACATGTTTTACTGTATTTGTCATGTATTTCTCATGCCTACCTTTTATTTATTATTTTTTACTACCTGATATAGGTTACATATCTTTTTAAAATGCACTAAATGGACAGGAAGCTTCAATTTGCATAGGTATAAGCACAGGAGTAGGAGTGTTAAATTAAGTATTTCTGAAAAATTTACACCATACTTGTCATTCTATTACAGTGTGCAGATTTCGTCACTGTTGTCAAATAAAAAAAAAGTTCTACATCAAAAATAACATTAGAATAGTGTTTAAAATACAAGTTATGTATATAAAAATAATAAGAAAATTTAATTTTATGGAACTTATGAACATTGCCATTAAATAGTTGATTGCATAAGGCAAGAGGTCGAAGTTAATGAATTGAATCTAAACAGTGTTCATTTTGCAAGTTATTGAATCTCATCTTTTACAAGCTCATTATTATCTGCGTATCGTATCAGCTGAAGTAGAAACCTCTTCTCTCAGGGCCTGTGATACTCAACGATCATTATCTCGCTATGAGATCTACGCCACGGTATCACTAAACGCTCGTAAAAGCCAAGGCTATTGGGTTTCACTGCACATTTTTGTGGATCCACAAGCCAGCACGAGGCAGACGACATTGTTGTTCTTTTCACTAAAGTAACGATCTACAAACTTTTAAGCTCTTGTTGTTGAAGAAGAAATTTACTCCAGTGTTGCCATATGATGTAGCAAAATAGCTATGCAAAACAATTTCTGAATCTCTTTTCATTATTATTATTATTATTATTATTATTATTATTATTATTAAGTATTATAACTTTTGGCAGGTCCTAGGACTAATGTTTTTTTTATTATCTTTTTTAAAAAGTTTGGGTCTGGGAATGTTTCTTCCACGTTTGTCGATTTTCAGCTTCCCCTTTTAACTCTCAATCAGGAGTGGATTCAGGATCGACTTCTGGGGGGGGGGCGGGGGGTTGTCATACTGCTACTTAGATCTACTTTTAACAACTTCAAACTCTGGGATGGTTTTATATAAAAATAAGAAAGTTTCCTCTTCTGGAGGGGGCAATCACCCCGATCGCCCCCCTGGATCCGCCACTGCTCTCAATATTTTATTCTATTTTTCAAAGAATCGATCAGTTGTGTTATTTTTCTTTCTGTTCCTCGCTTTCCTTCCGTCTTTCCTTGTATGGCGGTATGAAGAAGACAATTTCTTCCCAAGATGTGTTCAATTCAATCAGTCTTCCACGAAAATTGCTGATTAAAAGCGCCCTCTTCTCACCTATCCGTTTTAAAACATCTTCATCTGTTATTCTCTGTCCGTTTTATCTTCTCCATCTTCCTCCAATACCACATTTCGAGAAGGCATGGTGGCTCAGTAATAGAGCTCTTGCCTCTAATGCGTGGAGCCCCTGGTTCAATCCCCGGCCCCGATTGTGGTGGATAACATCATGTTCGTCGGTTTTCTAGAGGTTTTCTGATTTCCTCCCACATTTTCATTACACCGACTACTCCATCATCATTCACTTGTTTTAATCATCCGTCTTCCTTGACCTAAAGGGCATAATCAAACGACGTTAAACTTAAAGATTTCACATTTACCACATTTCGAAGCTTTCTAAATAAAACTTCCGTAATGTCCAAGTCTCTGAACCATAAAGTCCAATGCTCCGTATATAGCACTTGACCAATTTCTTCCTTAGTCCAATACTAAGACAGCTATTTAAGAGTGACTTTTTCTTGTAATTCTTGACCTAAGGAGAGATTTTAACTCTTTTCTTATATAGACAAGAAATTTAAGTGCGCAGTTTATGACGTGATAATTATTGGGCGCTCAAATTTATCCACTATAGCAGTGATCGCCAAACTGTCGATAGCGAGCTACTAGTAGCTTGCGGGGATTTTTTTTCGGAGATCACGTTAACACTCTGGTTGGGTAACCTTGATTCCTCCACTGATCCTTCATTAAAAAATGTAAGATTTTTTTTTTAAGTTGGTAGTTATTTTGGTTGGTAACTCACATTAGAATTTAGAAAAAAAAACGTTACTACTGTATACCGAGGGTGCTGGAAACAATGATTAGTTCATATCGTTTTCTAGATACTTTCTAGATACATTCTACTGAACATTTTTAAAATTCTTCATTGTCTTTTAAGTTATTCACTATTTTATTTAAAAAATAATTGCGATGACCTTAGGGAAGAAGTTTAAGGATTTATTTGTAGTTTTTTTTAAAAAAAAAAAAAAACATAGTTCCAGAACACGGATATTTAAAACAAAAATGTGCCTTACTCGCTTTCCACTTTCCCCTAGGGGGCACCCTACAGGTTAGAAACTAGTGCTTTAAACAATACGTTATGGTGAGTTTCACAACACTATCTGATTCGTGAATAATACTTTGTAATAAATAGTTTTATAAAGAATTTAAACGTTGTTAGGTTTGTAATTAATAAATTTACAATGAATAGAATTAGGAACTAGATTTCTGGGCTTTCAGCATCTATGGCTACGTTAGCCCGTTACGTATGAGGGATGACGTCCATAAGCGTAGGGATGGGCACGAGTCGAGCTAAAACTCGACTCGACTCGACTCGGAACTCGAAGCGAATTCGAGTCGAGTCAAAAGTAATTTTCTCGAGTCGAGTTCCGAGCCGAGTCAATGTTTTCAGGTCGAGTTTCGAGTCGAGTCGAGTTTGGAAAATGGCTCGCTCGTCTAGTTCGTTTTAACTCGTTTTGAAATCATTGCCTAATTAGACTGAAAAGCGAAAGCTATGAGAAATGTAACAGTGTTCCTCTCGAGATGAGACATTGCTCGGATCTCGCCTCGTCTCGATTAACAAGACAATGGATTTTTATAAGGAGACCTGCACGGTGGAAGTTTTGAGCCGAAGCAGAAGCCCAACGTGTAGGGATGTTAACCGACTTAGCTCGGTTCAACTGAGCGAACAGCTCGAGCCGCCTTGGTTGAGATGAGGCACCGACTCGGCTAAGGTGAGCCATCGTCTCGAACCGGCTCGGTTGGGGTGAACCATCAGCTCAGTTTGTTTCGGCTCGTATCGGTTTGAGTGGGTGAGCTGTTGGCTCGGCTCGATAATGAATGAGCTGTGAGCCGAGCCGTTGAGAATCCTAAACCTGGACCAAGCAGTTTTGAACATGTGTGTCCGGCGCCCTCTAACTTTTAATGATTTTTGGTTCGAGCGTGGATACTTGCTGCTCCGGAACTCAAACCCAAAACCTCGTGAACTATGTTCTTGCCTCCTAGACTTCACGACTACCGAGGTCAGGAGTCAACTAGTTTTTAGTATTCAGATACAAACCACCTATCTTTCATGTTTATACACGGTGTTGTTATAATAATAATAATAATAATAATAATAATAATAATAATAATAATAATAATAATAATAATAATAATAATAATAATAATAATAATAATAATAATAATAATAATAATAATAATGTAATAGTAGTAGTAGTATCATTGGTAATAATTATATTGTCTATGTAGGATACTTGAAGAAAATACTTGAAACTACACACAGCATTTGGCTCGATTTGGCTGGTTTTGGCTCGACTCGACTCGAAACTTGAATCAAATTCGAGTCGAGTTTTATGAAATTTTTCGTGCCGAGTTCTCGAGTCGAGCTCAAAGATGTCTGTTTGGAGTCGAGTCGAGTTTCAATGAAAACTCGCTCGTGCCCATCCCTACATAAGTGGTCACACTGCCCAAGAAATTGGAGAGAAAGAAAAGAATGGGGAAGGGAGGATTGGACTAGGATCATTATGTTATGTACCAGCTTAGCATTTGCTACTTGGGAATGACGAAAATTCAGGAAAATCTCAATAAGGATGGCTGGGCTAAAAAAAAAAAAAAAAAACTTTTACACTTTTTCGACCTAATGTCCCCATCGGAAATCAAACCTGGGACTGCCCTCACGAGAAGCGAGAGCATTGGTGGCCACAATTTTAGAATGAATAGGAAGTTATCAAAGTATGAACGTATGTTCGTACTTCAAAAATAGTGACTACATGACCACAAATACCAAGATGTCATCAGTTATTTTGATTCTTTTTTCTCTGAGGAATAATGAAAAATAGTTTTCTATGTAAAAATTATAGATCTAGTGCGTTTAAAGAGGCGATTTGTTATTCCGAATTTGATAAATTATTATTCAATAACATTAGTGATGTAATATGTTTTCCTGTTCTTAAAACACGATACCCGTGCATTGAAAATGATAAAGAACACTCTGAACATTTGATTTAAATAACCTACAATTGTTGAATACAACTTGTAATACGAGGCGCGTTCGAAAAGTAATCTGCGATTGCTCACTGTGCGTGAAATAGTGACGGCAGCGCTATCATCTTTGCGCAGACGTACACGTTAGATCAGTCTGCATTCTGCTGGGTAGAGTAAAGGTTATCCGATCGCTCATTTCACGTTTGTAGCGTCTCAAAATGTGTGTTGCAATAGAAAACCCAGCCAAGTGTGTGGTGCGAGCTGTTATACGTTTTCTTACGGCAAAACAATTCAGTAGCAGCTATTCATTGGGAACTTTGTGCCGTATATGGATCAAGTGTGAAAAACATCCATGACGAAGATGGGAGTGGCAGGCCATCAATGGTCACTGATGTACTCGTTCAGAAAATTGATGGAAAAGTTCGTGAAAATCAACGTTTCACAATCTCAGAGCTTTCACCATGCATATGAAATGTCGTGTTGGATTTCAGCGCTTTGGTGATGATGAAGAGCTGAAAGATGCGGTCACAGGCTGGTTCAAGGCACAGGCGGGAGATTTTTATGCTGATGAAATTTCTAAGCTAGTGCAAAGATATGATAAGTGCTTGAATGTTTATTTAAAAAAAAAATGTTGAAATATGGAACAAGGAGGTTGTTTTCAGATGTATGTAATAAATTCTTGTTATTTACTTTGGTGCTTTTTTAACCAATCAGAGGATACTTTCCAAATGACCCTTGTAGTTTTGTAGTAATAAGTAATTGATTTCAAACGCATATTTGTCAAGTGAGTCTGGGCTCCATGATCACAAGGCCTGGAATCGAAATTCCTCATATCATAGCTGAGCACTCGCCACTGAACCACCGTGTATAAGAGTATAGGAAGCTGTATGTGTGTCTTCTATAGATCAAAAACTGATACAAGATCAATATACGAGAGCAGTCCGGAAAATATTCGTTTCATAATTACATAAAGAAAGACCAGCAAAGATTCTATTTTTATAAAAATACATTATTTACACTACTTTTCTGTGTAATTACCATGTAAATTTAAATTTATCATATCATATAATAAGTTTTGTCCTTGACTTCTATTCCTCTATTACCAGTTCATTGAGAAAAGTGGCCTTCATTTGTGTCGTTATCACTGTGAAAATTTGATCCTCCTGTGAAAAGTTCTTGAATTTTGTAAAAAGTCGAAAGTCAAAATGAAAGTTTCCAGTGCAACTGATAAAAATAATAGTAGTTTCTTTCAGCAACATGAGGTCAGACATTATCATGGAGGAGCACGACGCTGATTTGATTTGACGATGAATATCACATGGTCGCACATTTCTTGCGTTAGAAATAGAATAATATCTCGTTTCATAAGTGACAGTGTTCTCTATTTAAAAAAAAACACTTCGAACTTTCACTGAAACAAGAAAATGATTTATAGCGCAACAATCTCAGCATACAGTAAGTTAGAAGGATGCTGAAACTAGTTGATCCTGAATATAGTAGCTACTCAATGTGCTAGTGTTGCGCGTGGAGCGAACGGGCACTACTTGTCGGACAACCCTCGTAACAAAGAAGTACATATCAATAATTAATAACTTCTTACATAATTCACTTGTCCATTACTTCTCTTTGTAGTATTAATCTCAACACATGAAACAAATTTAAAGTTCAAATAATGAGTGAGTTTATTTCCACTGCATGAATTATACATGAGATAACTTTGACATTTTGAAGCAGTGAAATTTCGACAACATTCAGTGAAGTTGGTAACAATGTTAATGTTATACAGTTCAATTGCCGAGAACTAGAAGGTAGCATCTGGGATTACAAGAGCAAACATTCACATACAATGACGGAAGCTTACGAGGCGCTTTTCATTCTCCCGTTTATCTCGCGTCATTTACTTGTTTGCTCCGTTTAACCATGTTGAACACAATCTGCCAGATAGGAATACAATTGGTATTGCTTATTACCATTATACAACCTACTTGTTCAATACTTCTATTTTGTATCACTAGGGTTTCTCATCCTGAGGACCTGGATTCCTAGGTGAAAAAGATAAATGTAATTAGGATCTAGTGGCGGAAAAATATTTTAAAATATTTATTTTTTATTTTGATAAACATAATTTTATGTTAATAACTCATACTTATTGGCAAATACAGTAAAATATGTTAAACAAAATGTTAAACTATTAAAAGTCGCTTAGAAAACAACTGGAATAAACTAGGAATGAAACTGGTGAAAAGCCTTATGTTGAAATCCAAGAAAGACACAAATACAACAAAAAACGCATCTGGAAATACAATTCAAAGTGAAGGCTACACAAGCATATGCAAGATCTGCCCGGAAAGTAATGCCATACATTTTATTCCGCTCACTGTCCGTTGCAGCGCGCCCCATCTGCCGGGATTGATAGTGGTGTAAGTCAACTACCGAGTTCTTGCTCATATGTCAGTTGTGTTTGATCTCTCGAAGCTGAAGGACAGAATTACAGAACAATTGACAATGGGTCAATCATGCTAAGTGATCGAGAAAAAAGGGAAATTGCCGCTCGACCTTTTCAGAAAAATCTAATTTCTTCAGAAATGTCGAGTCGATATAAGAGTACCTCAAAACCACAATTAATTATTTTTTTACAACATCGCATGGCGACGCAGTGGCTGCCGCCATTTTGTGTTTTCTCGATTTTAGACGTTTACGTTGTTCTGAATATCTCAGCGTGTATTTGTCCTACCTAAATGAAAATTGCTGAACGTCTCCAACTTGTGCAGACCTAAAACTTTGTCCTTTTAACACTTTTACGTAAAACCACTTCAAAGGGGTGAAGGCCCTAGAGTAGCAACATTTTTTGACATTGACAACATGTTTGGGAAGAAGAAACAACTGACGTAGAGGTCTGAATTTGTGTGTGCATGTAGTCCAGGGAGGTAAGTTTATACACAAAAATTTGCAGACCTAGAGCTGATCCCAAAGGCCTGAAAAAATCGTAAAGTTGGAGAATTATGCCAATTTCACATATTTCACTGTCCAATATCTTCAATGGGCCTGGATAAAAAAATCTGAAATTTTGGGAATAGTCACTCCTTTAGCATACCATAACACACAACAAAGTGCGTTTTGTGGTTTTGAACAGAAGAGGTCAAGTATTAAAGGAATGACGTCATACTCTAGGAGGTGTTTTGTTCACAAATTCATCTGGAAATTCTTTTTTATGACGTAAAATAAAGTGGGATGAGTGGTTAGTCCAGCCAGGGCTCTCAAGCTCGTTATTTTCCTCTAGTTGTGACTTATTGTCGTATCACACCCACAGCAGCACTGGCGAAGAATGCCGCTATCAGCAGAAGGCGATTAAAGTCAAAATGCACAATTGACAAAAAGTCCGTAAGTACTCATTCCTCTTGCTGCTTGCTATATAAATGATATTAAATCCTGTTTATTCTTATTTTAACTGTCAACTCATGCAGGAGACTGTTGTCTTCTCGTTTGATCTACATTATCCAATCAGTATTTACAGCGAGTGATTGTTCAAATTTTTGAGTGTAAACTTATGACCCCGGACTACATGCACACACAAATTCAGACCTCTACGTCAGTTGTTTCTTCTTCCCAAACATGTCTTCAATGTCCAAAACTGTTGGTACTGTAGGCCCTGATTTCACCCCTTTCAACTGGTTTTACGTAAAAGTGTTAGGACAAGTTGGAGACGTTCAGCAACTTTCATTTCGGTAGGACAAATACACGCTGAGATATTCAGAACAACGCAAACGCCTAAATTCGAGAAACGAGGTGTTCTAAAAACCCATTGATTGTGGTTTTGAAGTACCCTTATATAGGATAAACATTCATGATTTTTTTTTTTTTTTTTTTTTTTTTAGCTGATCGAGCGGCACATGCTTGATCACTTAGAATGGATTGACTCTAACTTGAAAGCAGCTTGTGAAATAACTTTAAACGCACTTTCTGAATAGGTCTTTCGGGGTACCTTCACACATTGGAAATCCCGCTAGTAATCTTGTATCGATGTTGGAGAACAATATTTTTTGAAGAACTTTAATATATAGGTATTCTTATTATTATGTATATGAATGTCTGTTATATACTTGTAGGCCTGGTAACATTACTTCCCGAATAGATCTTGTGCAACTGTAAGTGATAAATAGAAACAATTAAAAATCTTATTGCTAACCGGAATTTAGTTAAGAGGTTTGCTAGCAAGAAGATGTAATAAAAGGAGGTCGTGACATGAAATAAGTTGAGAAAGCCTGATATTTTATATATACAGTGCGTTCCACGAATAACACTAAGACCCATCTCCTGAAGAAACCAAGGCAGATAGAAACATGGAACATAAAAGCATAATCGTGGGCCGTAAAACTTAAAAGATTTCTTTTTTCAGATAGCATTTTTCGCAACAGCTTAGAAGGTTCCAGTTCGTTGCTCTGTAGGGTCAGTTGTTGCACACGCTGACACGCATGTTTATCAGTGTTACATGATTATTTAAAAGTATATTTATTGAGTATGCATTTTTTACTTTCAAACGTAAGATTAAGCTGATTCTACACAAAACCTGTAGTACACCTGTATTCTTAAACTAACCTCAAATCTTCTACGAAATGGAATGGACTAAACTTTGCTTGAATAAGTTAAGAAACTAATGCGATATCGGCTACGCACTGCATGAATAAAGAAAACTTCCGGTGATTCATTCAGCCACGTTCGACTACTGCATCAAAGCTCACATCATCTTCAAATGATGGGCAAGGAAATAACGTCACCACCTCCGTATCCCACAGGCACGGCATCTTGACAACAGTCTCCCAAGAACAGATTATCCATTCTTTAATAGCATTCGTATAGTATTAAACTCCTTTCCATACGTTATCCCATAGGGACTTTTAGAGACTAGCTCGAGCTCTCACCAATACATCAACCACTCAAGTCAAATCACCAATCTCCACGGTCTGGATGGACTGGTTTTCACCTCCGAAAACAAGGCAGCAATCTTCACACAACACCTTCATGATGTATTTCAATCCAACGCTGATCCATTGAATGAGAGGAGCATCCGCCCAAGTAAACCGTTTCCTGCAAGTCGACCGCCTATCACCACCTCCCTCACCACAGCTCTTTACGACACCGAGAGAAGTGTCCAAAATTCTTCATCAGCTCAATATCAACAAAGTATCAGGTCCAGACTGCATTCCTTCAACTGCGCTGAAAAAGCACAAAAAAAATTAGCTATCATCCTGAGCCGCATCTTTATATTAATTCTCCAAATAGGTAATTCTCCATGCAAAACATCCACTATCATCATGCTACCGAAACCAGAGAAAAATTTTCTATTCCCACAGAACTTGAGGACTATCAGCCTTTTACTGCACTTCAGTAAGGTTATAACGACACTTATTCAAAGCAAAATAAAGTTATGTGATGAACCTCCAATTATATAAATATCGTCGTTACTTCAAAGGTCCTCAGTTTGTACTTTTTATATAAACAAGGCTACGAAAACCACGCATTGCATTTAAACATAACCTTTTTATTATGACACTTAACAAATTAAGCAAATACACTTCTTAAAATTGTGCATGTAGTTCACAGCAGATGAATCCGTAATTATGTATTATCTTTCGTTGTCATGACAACTATGTTACATCGTCGAATTACTATTTTTAACAAACCAGCAACGTATATCACGACCCACTCGGGAGAGTAATACTCCCGGAAGTACGTTTTTTCGCGCGCTACTCTAGCCAGCTGTTTTACGCGCTATCCTAGTCAGTTGTTTTAAGTTGGTCACAAAATCTATATGATTTAGTATAAGGGGAACAAAACGAGCCTTATATCATGGAGTACAAGGGCAACAAAACGAGCCCTGCGGGGCTTCTAACCCGTTCCTACTACTACTACTACTTATCTGCACAAAAGTAAGTAAATCACATTTTTGAGTATTATTTTTGTATTATTTTAATTTAAAAAGTGCTATAAAAATGTAAAAAAATGTTTAAAAAACTTTCCTCGGGCCGGGTTTGAACTCACGCCAAAAGAGGTTTTCGTTACTAGCATAGAGCGCTAACCAACTCAGCCACGAGGACCGACAACGGCATTCGTCTGAATTCTGCTATTTGAATGCAACATGGCAAGACATAGATACCGCTAACCTATCAGAACTGTGTTTTTCCTTCCTACTTCCGGGAGCATTACTCTCCTGAGCTATTCCTCGTATATCAATTGAAAAGAAAATACATCTATATCCTTTTCTTTATATTCTTCTTCTTCCTTTCTTAAACAGCTTGTGCCTAATTTAAAAGTAAATTCTACCCACTAATACAAATAAAAGACATTGAAATACAAGTATCGTTGTAAGGTGATCAAGCGGTGCTCTACCGCCGGCCGCCTCCCATCCATTACTCAGGACAAATAATTGCTACCGGTACACCAGTTGACCTTCATCACTGCAACTCAATTGACTACAATCACGGAACTCATCATCCAATCATACAACAATCGATCCCAAACTCTGCTATTTTTTATTCATGTCCAAAAGGCATTTGATCGAACCTAGTACAAGCAGCTCCTCTTCAAAGTACATAAAATTGAATTTGCCTACTACTTCATTGATGTCATCAAGTTGTTCTTCAAGAACCAACATTTACAGATTCTCCTAGATCGAACTTTCTTGGCATTAACATCCATAAAAGCAGGAATCTCTCAAGGCTCTTGACTTTCGCCGTTGCTCTATTTATTGTACAAAGTGTAATTTTCTACAACTCCGAATGCGACAATGGCCACATTTACAAATGATATGCACATGGCAGTGGCTGAAAACAGAAACATCAAATATGCTAAACTCTGGCTTCAACGTCTACTTCCAAAGTTGAAAGACGGAACAGCGAAATGGTGCATTAATATAAATCCGTAGAAATCAGTCATTCTCCACTTCTCCAAGGAACGTCACACAGCCTCTGTGCCCTTACAATACGGCCGCTCCAGCAAGTCAACACCACGTAATATCTTGGCATCACTCTGGACAACACATTAACTTTCCGCCAAAATCTACAGGCAACAGATTCGAAGACCACTCAACGTCTTCGAGCAATTACGTGCTTCCTCCGAGCGCCTCAACTTACATTACAGACCATAATTAACTTCTATCAAATATTTGTCAAATATCTATTTTGATCTACGCCTGCCCCACCTACCTACAGTACTACCAAAGCTACCAAAACCTATCTACGGGAACTCCAGATTGTCCAAACCCACACTGCCAGAGCAATCACCAGATATTCTCGTGACACATCAATTGACCAACTTCATGAAGATCTCGGCGTCCCGTATTTGGCGGAAACCATCAACAGAATAACCGTAAATTCTGCCAGACACCCCGAGAATTCGACCATCAGATTCTTTAAGCTGTTAGAACTCTACCAGCTATTCGTCATATCTATGCCTTTCCTCATTCGTCGTAATACAACTTCATCCATCTAGAATGGACAACTATCACTTCAAGCTTATCCAAAGACAGCACACTCTTCCTCGTCAACATATCTGCTACTTGTAGATAGATCATCTCTCCTGCAAATTTCAGAAAATCTTCATCAACTGTTCTTAACCTACCCTAAAGTTTGTATAATTTCTTATTATGGTGAGAGAAAATTTAAAGTAAGTATATTACAGTGGTTAGTCTTAAAGGTAGTACAAAATTGAAATTCATGAGATGACATTAAGGTCGTATCTTCTTTCTTTAATGAATATCTTATCATTGTTCCGACAAAGAATTCTAAATTATCTTCACAGCCAGTAGCATTGATTTCTGTATAACTTTTGGGAAGGGGAATTCAGGTTTGCCAGATATCATTTAACGAGACAAGAATTACGATTCTATTTCAAATACGTAGGCCTAAGCAAACTTGAGGAGACCTGAGTCCTTCCCCAGGATGGGTTCCCATGTTCACAGCTATAAGATTTCCAATTACAGTCAGCTGTGTCGCTTCCTATTACAAACATACACACACTTTTCATTCTATGTCAACAGTCACTTCTTAAA
This sequence comes from Thermobia domestica, assembly GCF_964235325.1. Classification (NCBI taxonomy): domain Eukaryota; kingdom Metazoa; phylum Arthropoda; class Insecta; order Zygentoma; family Lepismatidae; genus Thermobia; species Thermobia domestica. Next base: position 235,022,552 of record NC_137456.1, read on the forward strand.
ATCTCATGACATACATGGACTATTGAATCGATAATGCGAGACTAAATACAGTATCATGCATGTACTTCCTCCAGTCACGCAGAGATGTGTATTTACATGCATTATTGAATTTTTCTTGGCTTTCTTTAAATTCTACATCGAAATATAAGGAAGTCTGTTGTTGAATGTCAAACTTAATTTTATGTTTTCTTCAAATATCTTTCTGTATTCTTTTTAATCTGAAATGCACGGAGATATCTAGACAGTCACGCATAAGAGTATATGATCTATAGGTGCAAGAACTGCTTATAAACTAAAACTAGTTTATTTTTTAAAATAAGTAGAAGAAGAATAGTGTAAGCCATAGGCGCCAACTATATGGGCATTCCGAGGCTCAAGCATCCATTGGAAATTTTCAATGGATGGTCAGCATTCATTGGATTTTTGTTTTGGAAATAATTTTGAAATTACACTTTAATGCCGTGAAAAATATTAAATCATCTAATGTAAGCTAACATTAACTATAATACATATTAACAAGTAAGTGTAGTTTTGTCGAATAATTTCTTTAAATAATTAAAAGTTTCATGAGTTATTTTGTTAATGTAGAAATTGAGTCTCGCATGTTACAAGAAGAGTTATTTTCACTTTTTACTCAATTTTTTCTGAAACGTTTTTGAAGTTTGACTGTTATTATTATTATTATTTTAATGTTTTTCATATTTCCCTTAGAAGGTAAGGAAAAAGGAAAAACAAAAGAATGGGGGTTGCAAATGTTATAAGATGCCCATATCCTGAAATCCCTTAAGATTAGAGATATTCTATGGATATGAGAGAAGTGCCAGACCGTAAGCCAAGCAAATGTGGGTGTCTCTGGACGAAGTAGTCTAGAATTAGTATACAGTAAATTTTCATCACTTAATCGAGATGTGTCTGATTACATACATTGACGGATTACAGGAAAAGTGTGTAAAAAACTCATTTGAGTAGTTTAATCACTCCATTATGTTCTGTACGGTACGTTATTGTATTTTGAAAAATAAGAAATACTCGCAAAAGCCTACTAGGAAGCGCCAAGTTATGGAATGGCCCTGAAAAGCACATGGCTGCCAGCAGTGATTTCAGATGTTTTCTGGATAAAATTTTGATACGCAGGGCAGGGAGTAAAATGTAGTATTGCGAAAATGAAGTTCAGGGGAGTTTATAAGTTCCGAGAATTTTCCCGGGTCATCCTGTGAAATCTGGAGAGCTCTTCTTATTTAGGGTTCTGAAAGATCGTTCATAAGAGTTCGAGGAGGAGTGATTAGGAATTTTGCTTCTGAACTTTCATCATTTATGGTCATTTTAGCACGTCACGTATGAGTTATAATGTTCCTTGGCATTCATACTACCAGGGAAAGAGGAAAAACGAAAGCGACATGGCAATTTTATGGTATCTTCCATTCCGGTATTTGCCTAGAGTGAAGAAAAAATTAGGAAAACCATCACGTAGGCTTGAAAAGGCTTTTTACATCTTTGTGACCGAATTTTTCCATCGGGAATCGAATCCGAGGCTGCTCCAATTAAATAGGATTGCGTAATCACTGGAGTTCTCTTGCGGTGTTCATCCACTCTTCGATTCTGATGCACCCCTTCTTCACTTGACACATTCCTCCAAAACAATGTCTACTTTCAAACTTACTCAATATCTTTGAACTTCAATACAGACCAATAGTACTAAACCTTGAGTATGGCCTTGATTTAAAATTCATTATTCCTGCATATTTTCTTAATTATCTCGTCAGTTTCAACTAATTTTTAAAATGTTAATTATATACCTTGCATCATATCCTACTGTTGTGGACACCCCTGAGCTTTGGGAATTTCCGATTTGAAAGTAATTCTTAATACAGTGATTCAAAAACAAAAAGAAATAAACACATGGTTATTGTTGAATTCGTGTAAGTGAACTATATTGTAATTACGTATATCAAAAGGCTTAGATAAATCAAACATCGAGCTTTTATATCCAATCGTTCAGAAAAAGCGCGTAGCCCTTATTCATTCGTAATGATTTCAAATACTCGTGCAAATGAATAAGAGGACTGTGGCAGACAAATCATAGCCAAGTAAGACATCTATTAGCGTAAGGCAAACAAGGATTTAGGATTTAGAATTCTGGGCTTTCGGCAGCTATGGCCATTTAACCCGTCGCCATTTAACCACTGAGTCACCGCGGCCCGCGCTTCCATTGAAGACACTGGTGAAGCTTTCATTGAGATCATTCTCTAGGACTGCTGGAAACATTCACAGCTATTTATCAGGATTACCCGCACTACGAGTTCCATGACGTAGTTGACACCGTTGATATTTTTGGGGGATATGGGCGATTTAAACTGCTCGAAAACGAAAATTTTCAATAAAAACATTTAATTTATGCAAGAAGAACACTTTTATCAAGGCCTACCGTTGCCAATCATAACCACTAACCGTAAGATAGTTTTAAAATAGAAATTGCTTTTGTGGGACCATATCTCAAGAAAATATGTCACTACATTGGACCAGGGTACCCACATATACACATAGACAGAGCTCGCAAAATTGTCTTCTGACTTAGGCACCAGTTAAGAAAAATCAGGCACAAAGGCAGGCAGGATACAAAATCTAATTTGATAGATAGGTCTACATGTTCTAACCTTAAATTATAGTTACCAGTATAAACTACATAAAAATATAAGGTTACCATGAAAGTTCTATCGCTTATTGTGGAGGTCTATGTTCAATTGGCCCTCACACTATGACTTCAATGCGAATGGAGATCAGGTGAAGGTAAGTTGTTGGTGTGTGTATATCCAATATACTACCTGGTTGTGGCAGTTCAGTTACACCGTAAACTTGCAGTGAACAAGGAACCTCTACAGGGTCATAAGGACATGTATGCTGTACGAGTTCAAACTGGGGTCAACGCCGCTGCAGTGGGGAGGAAGATATGTCAGGCTTTTGGAGAGGGTGTCGTGAAAATGCGAACACTGCAGTGATGGTTTAACAAGTTTAAAGACAATGAAGAAACACTCGAAGACGCACCATGTGCTGGAAGATCATCACATGTACAAAATGAAGATCTTCAGGCAGCAATTGAGGCGAGCAGTGAATAGACATGTGAAGAACTGGTACTACAATACAGTGTGAGTGGAGAAACCATTCGGCAGCACCTCCATCAAATTGGGAAGCACTACAAGTTGGGTCGATGGGTTCCACATAATTTGACTTCGGGACAGAAGGCAAAATGAGCAAACACCTGTGTTTCTTTGCTTGTCTGAGGAAGAATCCATTTCTGGATAGAATGTTGACATGTGATGAGAAGTGGGTCCTCTACGAAGCTCCACGGTGCCATCAACATTGGATATCATCCCATGAACCGGTTCCAAAACCAGCACTCCGACGACGAAGGTCCTCCTGTGTGTTTGGTGGACTGCTCGCGGTATCATGCATAGGGAACTGCTACAGCTGGTCAATGCATCAATGCAACTGTGTACTGTCAGCAGTTGAACCATGTTCAAGAAAAGCTCAAAACTCTGGAGCCAGCACTTCTGAATCGCAAGGGAGTCCTCTTATTACAAGACAACGCTTAGCCTTACGTGCCTAGGATGACCCGGGACACCATTCTACGCCTTGGATGGGAAACACTATTACATCCGCCATACTCCTCGGACACTGCACCGTTCGATTATCACCTGTTCCATTCCTTGGACAATTACCTTAGAGCACGCCAGTTCAAATCCCTAGTAGAAGTACAAAATGAACTTGATACCTTCTACAATTCATGGCCCATCAAGTTCTACGGCGATGGAACCCATGGCCTTCGAAAACGTTGGCAGAAGCCCGTTGATGCCGATGGGGACTATTTTTGATCTTCCAGGTACTTCTTAAGTGACATATCGATATTCGAAGGTGGTGGGTGAAAAAGTGACAGAACTTTCTGGTTACCTTATATGTTTGTCCAATACTTATTTCTCGAGATATTTTGTAGTCACTCAAGTCCAAGAAAACTACCCTGTATATTGCCGTAAGTGCAAAGAAAGGGCAGCTTAGTTTTTCGATAATTGGTATTGTACAAGTTTAGATGTTTGAATTGTATCTTTTTCTTCGCTGTACCATTTAGAGATTTTTGTCAAGTAATATAAGTTTTTTGTTAAATCTAGAAATATCCTCTTTTTTGTAGTATGTCACATCATAACCCTGACGTGAGGGGTTTTTGTAGTTATTTAACTGACATTATGTTTGTTATTATTTTCTTTTAACTTGAGATATTTTTGTTCTTAGGTGTGTATATGTTTGAGATTTCTCTCTTTGTATGTGCGTAATTGGGAGAAAGAGAAGAAAATGAAAGAGAAAGTTTCTCTCAGCATGGTTTATTAAATGCGGAGAGATCATTAGCTTTATTAAATGTTCATTCATATCCGTGGCTCTGTTTCCTATAAAAAATGAATGAAACGCTATGTCGAGAGCGAGAAGTCCTGAACGGAAATTTTAAAAATGAGCACATTGAAAAAAGCTTTTGCATAATGGAAAACACAAAACGGATATTACTACATGTTTTATAATACATCTGCTCTGAAGAATTACGATATCAACGCAAAAAGCTTTCAACTCGGATCTTTGAGCTATCATCGATTATCTACAGTACAATTTCAATAAGTTCTATATGAAAGATAGCAAGTTTATTATTATTTTAAATAAAAGTTATCAATATAAATGGCTGAACGTTTAAGGTCAATACAATAATAGTTTCCTCAAAAGTACTATAAATATAACTGACAGCAATATTACTTGCAAAAACAAATGTATTATGAGAAGGCAACAATGTCAAATTGTCAAATAAGGACTAATCAATTTCTGAATTACAGTTAAATATCAGAAGCGTTAATTTATATAACATAATTCACTATTTGTTAGAGGTTTATTTCATTATATAATGGAATAAAATTAGGCACAAAATAACTCTCACCTCTAGTTCATATTTTCTCGGACAAAATGCTATTTCTGTTGATTCAATTTTAACAGAGCTTGAAAATTGTGTTCAAACAGTTGTGTCTTTCACAAGTGCCGAAACTTTCGTGATTACAATTCTAAAATTATGATATTAATGATAATCATTTACATTAACAGTTCTTCTTTAGAAATTAAATAAGTTGATCGTTGAAAATTGCAGTTATTTTATGTATTATTAATTGTAAAGAAAGAGAATATTTTAGAATGTGTCAGCATAATTTATATTTGAATAATTTATCTGAAATCGACCCTTAAAGCAAAAAACTTAAACATGTTCCATATGATGAAAGCAAGTTAAATAAGTTTATTGTTTAAATCTTTTATTACTTTTCTTATCTTTGATTAAAGCTTCAATAGAATAAATAATTCCTGGAATAAGTAAACTTAATCACTTTTACCTAACTAAAATTATTTAAATTTAGAGTAGAATTTTGCCTCAATTTTGACAATTTTCTTCAATTTGCATCATCTGCAGCGTGATTCACTTAACTAGATACACTACTAACTTTGAGAAGTAACACTATATAAGCATATTATTTAGAAGAAATCCAATATTCTTCAATTATAATCATCGTGGAGTCATATTGACTTTCGTACTTTCTCAGAAAGTTGTTACGAACTCTGGCACTGAGTTAAGCCTATTTACGCTAAAAGTCAATAGCTGTTCTGCTACATTTCTTCATCTTCTCTTACTTTCTACTTACTCATTTTGCGAAGAAGAAAGATCTGAGGAGATTTTACAATGAATTAATTCTTAGCTCTCTTACTAAGAAAGGAATTAAACAACACTTCTTTATAATTTCCTTTATTTTTATCAATTCTTCATACAGCAAATTTCTGTACATAGAATTATACAAGATAGACAATTTAAAACATTCGTAAGTTCTTTTGGGATGTGTATATAATATGAAAAGAAGAGAATTTGGCTTAAAAGAGTTAAAATTATTGAATTGAGTTTCATTTTGTGTACTTCATAATAAAAATTATATCTAGGTTTCTAATTCGAAACTCGAATTCTGTACTATTGTGTAAAAGACAAAATGCTAAAAGTTATGCTTTTTAAACGTGTTCTTGCTGGAGTGAACTAGACCAATTATAATGAGTCTACTTTCAGTAGACAACAATATCTATTCAAAATGAAGAATTGATTGGAAAAACGACATTAGAAATCATAAGGAAACTCAGGTTTTCTGTGCAAGGCAATAAAGAGTTAGAACATTAGAAATAGAATTCTGCATCGATTTTCCAACAGGTAATAGACAAGTTTTACCAACAACTTCAGATTTACTCAAAATGGAACTCTGGGAAAGGATTATAATCCGACGTTGAAATATGTTTGTCTAAATTGTCTCTCACATAAACGTACTAATTTTCAGAATATACTTTAATGGGAAGATACTTCTCTAAAGTCAATCGACCATGGCCGATCGAAAAATATAAGTGCCCTGGCCACACCCGAGAGCGAGATAACGATCAACTAAGTTGTGCCTATTTTTCGTGAAGACCACCGAGTAGTATTGTGTCAGGTGTATTTAGTAAAGAAAAACTCGAGCGTGCTCACTACTTTCCATACATTCCTAGTCACATAAGGACTGCTCATTTAATTTATTTTTTCTCAGAAATTATTAACTGTAGCTCAAAATCCTCAACGCAGGTACAGGTGGCGAATTTCATAATAATGTCCTCTGGTTTGAATGAGGTGTGATTGCGTGAGGTGAGGTGTGTTATGTGGCCATGTCGGATTGTGGAACGCGTGATTGAAAGGAACACCAAATCTGTGTTGAATTTTGTTACAAATTTTGTGAAACGTCTACAGAAACTGTAAAAGATTGAAAGTAGCATTCGGTGATGCATCAATGAGTCTTGGAATGACCTTTCAACATTTGCAGGTCTCTAGACTGGAAGAATATCCATAGAGGTTGCCCCATCCTGGTGGCCCGTCCGTGAATTGGAATAACGAACAAATTGCCTGTTACTGCGCTTGTGAGATGTGATCTTCGATTGATTATCCCCCCCCCCTCGATATTTCCATCATATCACCAAATCTTACAGGAAGACCTTGTGATGCGGTGTATATAAGTGAAATTCGTGACAGATTCTCACAACAGAATCAGAGGGCACTCGTGCCACTATCAGTAGAGAACTGGAGGAAACAGCCTCCAATGATCCAACATTCTTGGATCCTGTATTATCGGGAATAACACTGAAAGTAAGATACATATAGTCCCAATGGAACTCACAGATTCCCGAAACCCAAAAACTCTAGACAAGTCAGATTTCCTAGATAGAAACAACATCGGTCATACATCAACCTCCTGCTCGTTGCATCTAAGTCCCTGCGGATTTTTTTTTTTTTTTGTCCCCGCTTGTCTAGTAGTTAGCGCGTGCGGAAAGAATACAAAATTTATAATTTTACAATAATTGATTTTCATTAACCGTCCGTCTCCTTTAGGCTAAGTGGCATAACCATGGGGCGTTAATTTTAAAAAAAAATATATTTCGATAAAAATGTACGAATTGTTTGTTTCTAAATTGAGTTCCACAAATCATAAAACTATCATAGCATAGTAATAACAGTAGTATATATTGGCTTTGGTTCCAGGGCCAGTAACGTGATCCGTGGTCCAGCTCTCTTAGAAGCGAGATATTATAGTGAGGAACAGTCTATAGACCTACTGTTAGGGTTACGGGCGAGCCTACCAGAGGAGTACTTTCCTCTCCTCCCAAATAAACATATCAGCTTAAGCAGACGGTCTACATCAGTCATTGACTATAGTAATGTACGGTGTACCTCTACTGTAATTAGAGGAAGTCCCATATTGCTTGGACGATCCTACCGGGAGGGGAATATCAGATTCCTGCCTGCAGGAGGACTGAACAGTGACTAGAGATAAGTGCCTATCCCAGGAATCTGGGTAACGGTTTCTGATCCCAGTAAGAGGGAGGACGCTTGTGGGATAGGTGCTTGCATCAAGCTCAAATGATGACTAAACATGTACCATTGGATACGAGACGAGATACGGGGATATCTCAAAGTGTGCATGGTACCTCCACAAGCGGAGGCGGCGGCCGTTGAAAGTATAGAGGTAGGCAGGGCCGAGATTGAACAAGCCCCGTCTGGCATGCTTGGGGCTTCCAGATTGGGTTGGACTCTGCCAGAGTGTAGTCATACCGTGGGATTCGGTATCTTGTGTGAGCTTATCCCAGGAATCTGGGTAACGGCGAGCATGGCTGGAGGTGACCTTGCCTCAACGTTCGGTCACCATGCCTGCAAAGCATGGGAGGAGTGACTCGCTAGCAGGACCAGTAGGCATTCAGGACTTCGATCTGGCCGCACAGTAGGCATATCCCCTTCCTTTAATGAATAGGGATTACATCGCTAACGTCAGTCAAGGTTAAGTGACAAATCTTGACGGTGCACTTAGTGCACGAGGACTATAAACTATGGTCAGGGTGCCTAAGTTGGTGGAACCAGTCTATTAATTAGGCCGAACGGCCGCAGCACGTCCTACCAGCCTGCATTAAGCGTGGTCAGTAGACTACTAGCTCCTAATATTAGGGTTGATCTTTCATGATGATCTGTGCACCAGACAGTTGCACCGTGTTGTGCACCAAGCCCTGATCTGACCCGAAGCCACATTAATAACAGTTGTCACCTTTCATATCCTTGGTGTTGTATAAGTACGCAAAACGCAGAAACAAGGATTCAAATTCCCATCTCTGTTCACTTGTCTCAAGAAACAATATCACGCTCAATACGGAAACCTTATGTTTGCCCTTTCTTTCTCTCGCTTCAGAAGTAATCGATTTTAATTATCTAAGGTTAAAATAGGTTAGAAGCTAATACTACCTTTCTCCTTTAACACTCCACAAAGACTTCAGCATAAAAATGCTGTTTTCCTTTAATTACATTTTGAGGGCATGGCTGTATAGGGGTAGAACATTGTAACACGTTTTCCTGTATTTTAACAATGACCTTCAGGAGTCTTTACGTAAACTCTACAATTATGTTCAAAATTATTGCATATTTTAAATATCTACTCTGGCTGGACGTTAAACACGCACGCTCTAATGTAAGAGTTAACCTTTGATGTCTAATATATTAATTTTTGAAAGAATCATAAAAATTTAATAAAATTTAAAGTTCATCTATGCAGTCGATATTTTCGACCGCTCGCTTCATTTTGCGTGAAAAGACTCAGTGAAATTAACCTTGCATGCTATAGTCGTACGCATATTTAAAAAAGTACAATGTGAGTAATCTGATAGTGTTAGAAACAACGTTAATGTACACTATTATGTAAAAGATTGAAAGTAACTCACTAAAAAAAAGAACATTATTAGTACTGCCATGGCTATGCTACTATAGCTAAAAACTTGAGATTTGTACACAAAACCCCTTTTGTTACTAAAGCATGGAATAAAAATAAGCTTTTTAAATGCGTATTCTTTTTAGATGCGTATTTCTTTTTAAGAATACAGTATCTTACGAATCCCTGTAGTTAGAGAAACGAAACTGGGCATACAAACTCCCGATTAAAAATAACGGAATATGTTTTTCGAAACTTCCGCTTCTAAAGGAAAAATGAACTTAAACTTTATTAAACTTTACTTTTCCCGTGCGGAAAACAGACACTCCTGCTAGTAAAACTAATAAAGTGTCTAAAAATAACAGTAATGTTGATTTTTATCTTCTAATGAAAAACACAAAAAAAATGTACTGTTTTATTACAAGTATTTTTTACAAAATGCACAGTGCTTTTCATTACAGGATAAAAGTTAGGTTCCGGTGACTTTGTAGATACCATCTAAGTCCTCAATAGAAGATTATGGAAATGTATCATATCTGGATGAAAATCTGAGTTAGGAATGATTTTGAGCTCCCATTTTCATTTCGTTCATGTGAAAGTGTATGCTCCGTAGTATGTGTGCAGTTTAGAAATTGCAGTTCATAATGTTGCATATTTATAAAATAGAGAGATCCAAGTTAGAGTCGTAATTAACATGTTGTATATTGATTGAAATAATAAAATTTCATGACTTCGTCACGGGAGCAGTGGCGGATTTAGGCCAGGGCCGGGGGGCGTAGTCCCCCCAGTTTTTCGAGTGACAAAAATAATTTAAGCTATTATTTATATATTTTTAAGATTTATGGTAAACTCATGATATACCTTCATAGTCTGGGTTTTGGCTGAACCCCCCCCCCCCTTCGGTTTTTACCTTCTAGATTTGACGCTGCACGTCAGTCCCTTCATTCATCAATTTTCTTAACGTAGCCGAACCAGTGTAACTTTTACTTCTCTGAATAGCTGAAACAATGCAGTGCTCAACAAAATCATAATTGAGAATGTCGATTTGAAATTTACTACGGAAAATATTGCATGTTCGTAATGTTTAAATAATGACGGTCATTGTATGTTTCAGTGCACGTGAGTTAGACGTAAGTGCTTCAACAGGCAATTGACATACTACTTCAATCGAATGAGAAGCAGAGAAGAGCAATATTAGTTAAGTTCATTTTACACATTTATTTTTACTGCAATATGTATCATATTAACTAGTACCTCTATGGCCTACGGAACCCAGAGGTTCAATGCCACGATCACAAAAGCTCTCCATTGGTTTCTGTCCTTAGCCAATCCAGTTTCTACTGTTTTCCTACTCCTGCAAGATCCATCTGAAGATTGTCCTCCCATCTGCGCCTAGGTCTTCCTAATGGTCTTTTTCGATAAGATTTCCAGTTATAACTTTTTGTTCTTCATTTCTTCCATTCTAGCTGCATGGCCTACCCACCTAAACCTTTTAGACATAATGACCCCAACAATATTTGTAAACGGTATAAATTATGCAATTCCTCTTTATGAAGTTTCAGCCACTCCTCATTTCCGTTCCTCTTGGGTCCAAATATTCGAATTAAGGTTTTGTTTTCAAATACTTTCAGTCTGGGTTATTCCCTCAGAGTAAGCAATCATGTTTCGCAACCATATAGCAGAACAGGCATGGTTATCGTTTTATATATTTTAAGCTTCAAATTCCTCGACAGAAATTATGTTAGCAAATAAGTAGTAAAATTATGGAAATGAATGGTAATAGCGGTCCCTTAATATACAATGATATTTTACATGTAATCATAGCGTAGCTTATCTGGTTAAAACAGATATTGAATTCCTTCCTAAAATTATGTTGTGGTTGTTGTGCTTTTCAATTTACAATCGTTCGCGATTTGTTGAAATAAAATCACACTAGTCCACGTCACAGTGATCTGTCGCGACTGAAGATTGACCTCCGGTTTCAAAATTTCTGTAGAGTTGAGTGTCAATAATAATAATAAAACGCCCACACATGTGAAAAATGTACTAGCATTTGGTGAAGTATTTAGTAATTATTTAATATTAAAAAACACAGAAAGTTCAGCAGCAAACATACAATATATTCAATACATTAGTGATTTTAAGGACATATACTTAAAATGGATTAAGTATGCTGGATTTAAATTAGGATTTTTATATAACCTACCTACTGAAGCGTGATCGCCAAAACAATATATATAAGAGATCAATAAGAAAAGAAAACAAAGGAAAGTATTATTGGATTTCTAGAGGAGAACTTTAACTCGAGACTGTGCTTAGGTATAAAAAAAGAAGCAAAAACAGAACGTAAAGGAAAGTCTCAAAGAGAGGATTTTTAAGGGTATTATGAAAACGCAATCTTCAATGTTCGCTATTTCTATTCTATATTTGCAGTCTATGCTCAGCGTTTGAATATAGTATTATTTCTTATTTTAATGTTCGGTATTTATATTTAATGTTTCATATTTTTAATATATTCAGTATTTGAAGTCGTAGTATATACTGTATAAGAAGAAAATATACATTTTTAAAATACGTTGTAATTACTTTTCTCAACATATCTTCAAATAAGTTTCTTCACAATCTCTATTCAAATTACGTATGATATGGTTTATCATGACAATGGTAATCGAGTTCCTGGCCCAGTTACTATTTCACTGTTATTCTGTGGTACATGTGCACTATTAACGCATAATTGTGCATTTAAGCATTATTATAAAAACAAGGAAACAAGTGTTTGGTAAAAATGTATCCAATAAAATTATACATAGAGTTTGGTATTTTGTACTTTATGATCTTATTTAAATATACTCCATAGTTCTGGATAATCACAATAACATTTTAAAACACATTTTTGTGACCAGAACAAAATGAATTATTTAATAACTATACGATTTTTGTTACAGTTTCAAGGACCTAACGTCCTCTTCATCAGACATTGAGAAAAGACAGATGACAGCAAATCTTATATCTTCCTCAGCCGTTAGTTAGCATTTTCATTTATATAATTTTAATTGTTGTTTTATATATATAAAATTTAAATTTGTAATATGTAACAATATCATATAATTACATTGTTTATACATGTTAATTGTCAATCAATTTTACAATTCTATTGATCTTTATATAAAATAAAATAAAATAAAATAACAGAAATTTTAAAAATATTCAAATTGCACTAATAGTCTTATGCATTTTTCTTTTCTATCACTTCTAATAATTTCTCCCATTGCTCATGTATATTTATACCACTTGTCCAGTTCATTAAGTTCTCCTCTTGTTCTTTCTTTATTCTTCTTGCTTCCTTCCACTTCCTAATAATCTTTCTTTTCTCTCTTTCTAAACCTCTAGCCCCTTCCCAATCTATCATATGCCCCGTTTCTTTTACATGTTTGTAAATAGCATTATTTTCTCTTTTCATTCGAACATCATCTTTATGTTGTTTCAATCTGTCCATGAGCCTTTTTCCCGTCTCCCCTATGTATTTCATGTCACACTCACTACATTTCACTTCATAGATAACTCCTTCTTCTTGTTAACAATTCTTGTTGATAAAACAACAATTAAAATTATATAAATGAAAATGCTAACTAACGGCTGAGGAAGATATAAGATTTGCTGTCATCTGTCTTTTCTCAATGTCTGATGAAGAGGACGTTAGGTCCTTGAAACTGTAACAAAAATCGTATAGTTATTAAATAATTCATTTTGTTCTGGTCACAAAAATGTGTTTTAAAATGATCTTATTTCTTGAAGAAATTCATTTGGAATTCAATTAATTCCATTTAATTTCTACTAATATGCTCAAAGATTTGGTTTCCTAATGTAATCACCATCAATGAATATGATATATGGATAAGATTGCTTTTTAAAAAATAGAGGGCCATGATGAAATACCTTGTTTATACTACGTTAATATATTAAAACAGAAGTCGCAAAGAAAAGAAATACTTTCCATATGTTTCTGCATGCTACTATAAACATGCATTTTGCATATAAATCCGGGTTCTATTAATTACGTCCTGTATAATTTCATGATGCATTTATAACACAGAGAACCCTCTGAGTTACATTTACCTTTAAAAGTATTTTGTTAAAATCTTATCTTGATTTATGATAGCTATATTAAATTTTAGTTTTCCAGCAATTCACTGGTTGGCAAATGCTTTCAACAAGATTAACAATACGAAAGAATCTTCGGAAACATGATAACCGTATCCATCAATTTCTAGAATATGCGAGAGTTCCCTCGTGGCGTACGCTCCCTTGGCTTGGGAGATTTGGGTTCGATTCCCGTCAGGAGCTCATGTGGTTCGGATGCTACATTAAGCTATAGGTAAACGTCTCATATAGCCTCGCTGCTGAAAGAAGCGCTAAACTAAAAAATCAAATCAAATCAATCAAATCTACGAGAATCTCGTAGAATATGCATGTACCATTTCATAAATTATGGCAACTGTGTTAGGCCGGCCATATATTTACCAGAGGACAAAACAGCCAAGTAGAGATTGAGAAGTGTGAGAATACAACAAAGCCTCGTACCTCATATTCACTTGAGAACGTGCTAGACAAAGGTCCGGCTGCACAGTCAATACACTCAGGCCTGTCTCTCCTCATCCTCTCTTGCCTCCTTCTGCCTCAGCTTGACTGGCATCTCTCTCTCTTTGGTCAATATGCTCCGGCCTGATAGCCGCCAAACAAACTGCAGAAACGGAAATCTATTATATGCGTTTGAAGACCACGAGAAGGTATTTTCAAACGCTACCAACAGATTGTGTCTATGTTCAAATGTCAGAGATCAATCAAAAGGTGAATACGTACGAATTTATTGCTCGATAAGGTATCACTATAAGATACGAAGTTAAACAGAAACGCCATCATTTTTATTGTAAAGACGGGGGTTGCTCTGAGAGGACTATTTGATGGGTGTCGTACATATTTTACACATCATATAGTCTATACTGAACGATCCCTTGTTAAAGGAAACAGGAGCAACTAATATTCGCTGTTTTAGATACCACAAAGTAGTGCATGCTGTAAAAAGAGAGAGAGAGAGAGAGAGAAAGAAAGAAAAGAAAAAGAAAGAAAGAAAAAGGCGTACGTTTCTATAATAATTTGCGAAAACTTCTATAAGAAAAAAATAGTCCATTCATCGTCTCTGGCTAAGGGAATCTTGATATTACTTCGAAATGAAAAATTTCTGGTAACATTATATACTTTTGACGGGAAAACGGTGTGAGATTATAGTGCATGAGACCCTTGAGAATTTTACTTCCCCTCCCCTAAATTCAATACTGCGTATCGTTTGATTGATCCTTGCCGTTAGCTCCTGGATTCAGACGCTATAAGTTAAAGTGATTGAAAAGATGTTGTTATGGCCTTCAAATGTATATAGTAGATTTCAGTTGTTGCAGATTTCCGGTGGTTGTAGAACGATTGTATTACTTATGACCTCGTATGTACCATGAGTTAGAGTGAAGTAAGCTTTAATCTTAGCACAGAAGATGGTAAGTGGAGTACTACTAGGTGTAAGATAGAATATGTCGTTGACATTCGTCTGCCTATCTGTTCTCGTTCATTGTTTAAGGAAGTTACTTTTATACTAATTTGATTAAGTAACCTATATTAAGTGTATGTCAGTATACTAACATTTTTCGTTTCTTCTCTTCTGCAGATGGTCCAGACAAGTTTGTTTCTCTTGGCGATATGGTTTGGCTTGGTGACGGCGGCGGCCGATATCGATGACAACTTGGTGCTCTCCAAGGAGATGCTCCGAGCCCTGCTCCAACCACATGCACCTAAGAGGCTGTTAGGGCAGCCAGAAATTCCAGACCCACTCGCATTGCCTTCAGATGAGGAGAGTTACAATGAGCTTATCAACTCCCTCGAACACTACTCCGGTAGACCAAGTTCTGCAACTAGCGGAAGACACCATTTTGTATCTTCAACCTTCCCAGGTAAGTACTAACACTGTCTATACAAATATTTACAAGCCAAATTTAAAAGATTATCTCATCAGCAGGTCGATATACATACTTGTTTTCGTTACCTATAACAAAATTTAAATACAGTCTTTCCCTACTAAACTTTCTGATGTCACATGTATGGTGGACTGAATAAATTAGAGAAAATTACTAGAAGTAACACAAAGCTTTATTTTCTACTGTGTTCTTAGAATATTGTTTACTAGTTAGATTAGTGCTAGGTTAGAGTTGTTTGATGTGCACTTGTTGATTCTACCTCGTATCCATTTAAAATGTTCGTCTGTATTTAATCAAGGACATTATGCAATCGTGTTCTAGATTAGAGCTTACAATTTCTCGTGTAGTGGTACCCTAATCTCGCAGTCTAATAATAGAAGATGAAGGCAAATAACATCTGAAACCCAGAAATTCCAGACCTACTGGCACTGCCTTCAGATAAAAAAGAGTTAACATGAGCTTACAGGAAAGAGAATATTTGTAGTTGTGGGCGTCAATTTGAAGCTTTCGTTTGCTTTCTTTCTTAGTTTAACGTCCTACGATTGTTCACCGAGGGTATGGTAATGATAATGAATAAGTGAGAAGAAACATGAGGAGCCCGAGAAAACTCACGCACACAGTGTTTGTAGGATCGAATCAGGGTCCTCGCGTACAAGAGATGAACCCTCTGTAACTGAGCCACGGTGGCTCTAAAGCTTTGGTTCCGTCGATTATCAGTGCCATTTACAAGTGACCCTAATATAATAGTGAATGACGAAACTAAAACGTTACCATATAAGGAAATGCGCGTGGTTTCCTAGAAAGCGTTGATCACCGCCAGCACACGAACTAATAACAATGCAATTTAACTCGGAAACAGGAAGTGCTATTCATGTACAAGAAAAATCATCGGTAGAAATTTTGTCACTCAATACTATCCCCATCTTGAGATTATTTCGATTTTTCTGAATGGAAATAGTAGTAAGTGAAATACGTATGTTTTGGGGCTAGAATTTGGAATGGATGAATTCAGCTTTAGATATTATTTTGTTTCATTTTTTCTAGTGGAGTCTGAGCAAAAATAGAAACCTCTTCCTGAAATGTTCCAATATTCTTGTCTGAGCAACTGAGGTTATTTATGAATTTATTTGTTCCTGAAACATTATCCAAGTAACAATAACAACTTATTACAATTCAAACTAATTGAGGAAATAATATCGGAACATGTTATGTCACAAAGACCGTAGTTACTACCTCTGGTATTGATTATAACCTCACAAAGATTTAAAAATTTCAAGAAATAAATGTGTATATTTGTCAGTGAGAAGACAGCAACACTCAAGATGCTGCAAATGTCTAATATCATTCCAACAGAAGTCATTAATTATCCTTAATGCAACCCACCAATGTCCTCGGTGTCGTTGTTGGTAATTCACGATGCTCCTGACAACAAAATAAACTGAAAAGCACTCAACACTGTTGCAGTTGTTTGATGTACTTCGTAGCTGAGAAAACATCCCCATAACAGTCATTCTAAGTATTGCTAGAGTTATGCATTATGAGTTCGTACCAGGTAGACAGATTTTTGAAAACTAGGTCTACAATTAAATTGAATTACATTAGAGTTTAGCATCCCTTTAAGCAGTGAGACTACTTGAGACGTAGCGAGGCTACTAGAGTTGTAGCTTAACACTGGATCCGAACCATACAAGTTGCCACCGGCAATTGAACCCAGGTCTCTCGACTAGGACTACGAGTAGATTTTGCGCGATACAGCTCGCATAAAAAAACAACTTGACAGGCAACAGATAGTATCTGGATCTAGATCGCTTTGAGCTATTCATTAGTTATTGAGCAATAATTTCTCGCCGAAAAAATCATTCATACCATCACCCAATCACCACACTCTCTAGTTAACACTTTCTTAAAGTTGTGTTTTACTAATGTGTTCATGAAGAGCATCAACATGAATGCAATGGATCCGGCAAATTCCTAGAGAACCCTCCCGCTGCTGCTTCTTGCAATAACTGGATTGATGGATCAAGGTGACTATATCACCTGTACTCAGAATATAAATGTCACTGTACTTGAATGAAAAACTATTTTAAGAATAATATTAAACTGATTTCTTCTGCATAATTATAAGAAATCTTAGCTAAGTAACTCTAGGAAATTCGAACCTTCATCGTTGTAGGAATAAGAACATGTTATTAGAGCCTATATTATATCAATCAACTCCAACCACGATTGCTACAGCTCGCCGAATTTCATTTTAATATTATTGTGTCATCTTGTTGTACCCGAAGGCCTTACCAAAGTAAACCCAAAACTGTTAGATCGGCATTATTTAGTGTGAAGGTGTTGCTTTGGTTACATATACATTAGTGATAAATGTGTTGGCTGGATCCAAAATTAGAAAAAGAATATTCAGAGCCTATTAGGTCCCCAAAGAATACTATTTAAGTATGGAAAAGACTTATAAAATATCTTCTGTCTATATATTGTCTACATGTCAACAAGTAACAAAATCTGTAAGTGCTGTGGGTGTCAAGAATAGACTTCATTTCCACTCATATCGTATCTCCGATATTAAGGAGGCAAACTACTAAATATTTTTGAAAATCTAACAAATTTTCTTTTGCCCGTTTTTCGTAAGTGAAAAGAGATAATGAAATGTAACTTACCACAATAATAGATAATGTTATTCTACACCCGAAAATATGAATCGGAAGAATTATCAGTGTTGCCATGCATAGAAATTGTAGTGTGACCAGAATTTGAATTACCCAAAAATCTAGATTAAGGCAGCGACTAGAAAAATGAACTCAACGGTAATTGATTACTTATCATGTTGTCTTGGTTTATTGTTAACTACTTTTTAAATAATGTTTGTATTTATTTTGTAATAACTTATTTATTTTGTAACAAATATTATTTAAAAAGTAGTTAACAAGGAACCAAAAGTAATCAATTACCGTTGAGTTCATTTTTCTAGTCGCTGCCTTAACCTAGATTTTTGGGTAATTCAAATTCTGGTCACACTGTAATTTCTATGCATGTCAACACTGATAATTCTCTTGATTCATATTTTCGGGTGTAGAATAACATTATCTATTATTGTGGTAAGTTACATTTTATTATCTCTTTTCACTTACGAAAAACGGGCAAAAGAAAATTTGTTAGCTTTTCAAAAATATTTAGTAGTCTTCCCCCTTAAGGGTCCGATTATTAATATGAATTAAGCACCTAAAACACAAGTTTTGTCAGGAAAGTAAAGGCACAAACAAAAAATGAGATATACAAGAAAAATATTGAATGACAGAGATTATGTCATCTCGTAAGTGCCAGAATTGTCCTAACATTTGTTCAAACACGGAACAAGTTTTTGTACCCAAATCGTAAAACTTGGACGCCAGCAACTGGAACCATGTTGAGACTTTTTTCCTAACTCCATCGTTGTCGTCAAAGTGTTTCCCATCAAGACGTTCCTTTGGGTACTTGAACAGATAGTAGTGTGAGATCAGGTTTATATGGCAAATGTTCAAGAGCGTCTCATTATAAATGTGCCAACAACTCCTTGATGGCATTTACTGAATGAGGTCGGGTGTTTTCATAATTTAAGCGGGTTCCACGTAACAACATGATATTCTATTTGCTTTGAATTGCACGGCGAAAATGTTTCAATATCTGGCAGAATGTTTCAGTATTAATTGTTCCAGACACCTGATCCTGGATCACGCTGTGCACTTCACACCTGGTTTGATTCTGTATTTCCGCTGCCATTCCAGTGCGTGTTCTTCGCAAAAGACTCAGAGCAGCACTGACGAATTAATTCCAATCCTCGTCATATGGATTAAGATTATTGAAAGTGTTGCTAACTTTGATATACATTTTACACTAATGTGTCAATGGAAAAAATGTAGTTTGTATCTTAACTTTCCTGACAAATTTCGTATATAATGGTTGACATCTCATTTCATGAAATTTGAAAAACTGGAAAACGATCGGTAAAAGTCGATTTCGAAACTGAAGTGATATCTTTCATGCAACCCTCTAATGTTCTCGGTGTCTTAATGGTAATTCACGACGCTCCTGACAACAAAATAAACTGAAAAGCACTCAACACCGTTGCAGTCTTTTTGATGTACTCAGTAGCTGAGAAAACATCCCCATAACAGTCATTGTAAGCATTGCAGTTATGCATTATGAGTTCGTAACAGATTTTTGAGAGACTTTTGAAGATTAGGTATACAATTAAATTGAATTACATTAGAGTTTAGCATCCCTTTCAGCAGTGAGGCTAGTTGAGACGTGGACCTACAGCTCAACGTTGAATCTGAACCACACATGCTCCCACCGGCAATCGAACCCGGATCTCCCAAGTAGGTCTACGAGTAGATTTTGCGCGATACAACTCAAATAAGAAAGATAAGTTGACAGGCGACACGGAATATCAGCATCAGGATCGCTCTGAGCGATCTTTAAAGCTGTCCTCTACTAATGTGTTCAAAAAGCACATCAACATGAATGCAATGGAGCCGGAAAATTTCTAGAGAACCCTCCGCTGCTGCTTCCTGAAATAACTAGATCGATGGACCAAAGTGACTATACCACTTACTCTGAATATGAATAAGTCAATGTTGCCATATACTCTTTCATTATAATATGCCATCCTTTTGAATATTTTCTGATCGATTGTCATATTCTGTGCTGCCACTGTACTTGAATTAAGATCTATTTTCAGGATAATATTAAACTGATTCCTTCTCCGTATTTATAAGGAATCTTAACTAAGTAATTGTCAAGTGCTCAAAAACCAGATCCTTCTACCACTTCAGATTTAAAACAAGACAAATTTTTACCGGCCGCTTCCGGTTTAAGATTTTACCAAATGAGCAAGAATTCGGAAATCTATCGTAATGTCACAGTTTAAAATGAAATTCACTAAACTTGTCAAATTGTCTTTAGCACGCTTGTTATTTTGGCGCAAATAACGAAATAATAATATTATAGTTGCATTATAGTTAAACCTAATCCTCTAATACATTTTTCTGGAAATACTATTATTTCCCTCATCTGTCGGGCAAAATAATTATTGGTTCGTTTACTCTCAAGGTGTAGATTATTTTGCATTCCCAATAAATTTCCGTTATCACAACGATGAAATACTTGTTAGCTAATGTGTAGAATATGATTTTTCTTCATTATATATCGTTAAAATTTGTGATATTTTACACTTTTATGGTTTACTTGTATTCTACGAATATGTCAAACATATTTTAAATAGTTCCATTATTTCTCTTCTAACGTTTTGTTTTTACACTTGAATTGTAAAAGACTTTATTCACCACAAGTTTCTCTAAGAAAACACCAAATAAAAATCGCATAAATTAAACAAACATATAAAAGTTTGAAATGCACTCTGCTGACTTATCCTAAACATATCAGTTAAGAGAATTTAGAGTATGTTCTAGTAATAAAAGTTCTCTTTCTATTTTAACTTGGAGCAAGAGAAGAATAAAAAAGATATATCGGAAAGTAATCATCGTCTGACTCTATAATTTAAAGAATATAGGTGAATGTTTCAATATTGACTGAATATTTCAACATTTAATAGTTGAGTATACAACAGTAAAAGTAGGGTGAGATAGCAATTCAGAATATTTTTCTTAAGTGAATTCAATCTTTGATAAATAACCATTAAAGTTGGCCAATGTCGTTCTGTTAGGTCCATAGCTACTTTCAGTCCAGACAATTCTAATACCTTACTTTAAATAAACACGGTTCTTTTTTTTTATTAGCAAGTACTGTTAATACTCTATTAAAAATTCTAAGTTGAATTGTAAGTTAAGTATCAATATATACACTTCAAAAATCATAGTTACAAGAACTTAATAGAAATCAATTTTGAAATTACTTTCAATATCTATTACTGAGTCCAGACTGTATTATAATTCAGGGTGATAAAATGTCCCTGAAACTCGAATGCAATCGAAGTTAATATTTAATAGTTTTTACCAACATATTCGTGGTAATAAATTCAACTCTTCCAAAAATAAAAATGACCGTCTTTTCTATTCCTTTAGGACATTTAGTGTTTGGTTATTTAGTTTAATACTATTGAACGTTTATTTCCTTAGTCGTAGTCCTATACACGGAAAGGTCACAACAGTAATTTTACATTTAAATACCAAGTTCTGGTCGAAAGTTCATGATAAACCTTATTCTCGGAGAAACCAATAAACCACAATATTAATGGGTACTTCTAAACATCGCAGCAGTAAGATTTCTTATAAATGCAAGTACGCACATTGCTATCTTGAATTTAAGGTTATAAAATTCTATAATAAAACTCGTTGTAAAAATCCTGAATCAGGTTTCCCTTCCATCGTTTAAGAAATAATAGCATTCTACTGATGTAACTGAACTGATTTAAAATACAATTTCTAGTACGCTATAAATACATTAAATTGCAAAATATATTTCTATCCATGTTCAAAATTTTAATATCTCGTAATCTCTTTAAAAACACAATGTCTTCTTGTAGCAACCGTATTTATATTATTTAAAATACTGTCTATGCATTGAAAGTCTATGATCAGACTTATAGTTAATTTGAGATTAGTGAACCTCCTTACGGAAAAGTTTACCCAACATTAAGTGGAGAACAGGTTATCCGCTTGAGTGGAAAATGTCGTTTTCCTACTCTGAGGATCAGCGTATGACTTTCTTGTATGGAGCCAGTTCTACTCTACAGTGTAACGGTATTATGAAATAGGCTACTTACAGTCAAAAGCAAACTTTTAGTAGTCCCTATAAATTGCACACGATATTTAATTTTTTTCGCGATTTTTTCAAATAATAATTGAAACGTTCCACAAGCTCTAACTATATCTCTGATATCAGCTCGAACTATCATATGCTTTATTTGTACTTAGCGGGTTCGATTCTCAAGTGTGCAAGTTACTAAATGTCAGTTATTAGTACCTGTAATCGAAACTATCATTATAAATAATCCTGTATAACTCCTGGTGTAATAATTCTCTCTCTGTTTTGGTACACTGTTACAGTAGCAACCCATGTTCATATATAAACATAATAATGTACCATTTAATTGACCTAGATGAAACAAAACTCGAATTTATGCCGTTTAGATGTGCACAAACGCTTCATGTTTCGTGCTTCGTTGTATATCATACTCTTCAGTCCTTGTAATGATTAGTTTTTTATTTGTTTTTTCAATATGGTAGTTTCATTTTTCCCGTAGGCAGTGATGAGATTCACAGGACAAACTAAGAATGTTCTTATCGTTGAACAGAGAGCTTCGAAACAACTAAAGCATATATATGTAGTTGCATTTCTTCTATCCTGAGATACACGCAAACATGCCATCAGGCAATGTGCTACTTTAGTCGATTCTTCAGGATAATTAGGATTGTAGTTTTTTGTTTGTTGCTACATAATGTCAGACACAAGCTTTTGTTTTTCTAAGATGGAGAAGAGTATACAATGTTATGTTCATTTCCTTTACAATCAATAATAATCAATACCTTCTATCTATGAACTAGAAAATGAAGTTCTTTTTTTTTTTAAATGGCATTACCAGTATAAACCACATGAAGAACTTCGGTGTACGCAGCGTTAAAATTGAAGTTTGATTTTTTAATTTTTTTTATGGCTGAACAATGGAAGTTTCTCTGCTACCAAGGATGTTATAAATAGAGGATCTGCCCATATGTATCTTCATCCTATTAAATCGGTGAAGCCAAAAAGCAACCGAGCATCGACACGCCTGATTGGCTACTCTCGTTTCTACCATGATCTGATTGGCTACTTTCGTTTCCGCCATGATTGTTGGCACAAAACATTGCGATCCTATTGGGCGGAGTGAGCAGAGTAGGGGTAGCGAAACTGTGACATATGGCTTTAAGATCCTCTATTTTATAAGATCCTTATATGCTACCGTCTAACAGCTACCAATTCTCCCCATCCCTTCCCGCAAAAACGGTGTCTTCTCATTTGGCCTACTCTCGTTTCGCCTACTAACATGACTACCGATATCTTACCTTTATCTTATCTTAGATGTAGGCAAAATAGGCATACCAGTTATACATATTCCTGTTTCGCCTACCCTTACTCAACGAGGGATATTTAATGTCTGACAAACATTCACTAAGAGTATTTCCTTTTCAACGTAAATAACAGCAGCAACAGCCATCTATACAACAAGTGGTGTAATTTCTTGTAATTCTAGCAGCTTTTTGGCCCTCTCTGGAACATGAAAGATCGTCACTCTGATTAAGATAATTATAAAATTATTTTCTTTCTTTAATAACAAGGAATTAACAAACCAAAAAAAAATGAAGGGAACGGCAAAAACTATGGGAAGCCAGTATTCTTTTCGGGAACTAGATTATCTGGTTGAGCTGTTTTAAAGAATGACTCTTTATCTTTTACAGTTCCTTAGCAGCGACATGCATACAATAATGGTTTAGTAACTACGTCCGAATCATCTCCCCCGTTGTGCAGGATTTATTAATAATATGATTATACAGAAGAATAATAAGAAGAAAGTCTCTTATTTTTACTTTTGCCTTACACTGAAATGTGCTCACTTTTTAAAGGTCAATAATTATGTATTTGTTTTTATTATTTTTAGTCAATACGTTATATTTCTTATACCCATAACTGTGGAAATAAGTGTGCTTCAAAAGAAGGTTCTCTAGTTCAGATTCAAGACTCTCATAGTTGTTCTCGATAAATTACAGAAATTAATACTCAAGTCCTATTGAATATATTTCAACTAGTCCTTGTATATTCGATTTTTCAAATATGTTATAATTTTCGTACGTCTTTAGATCAAATCAATATAATCTCGCTTTGTAATCCCGAAAATTCTATGTTCTACTATGAATTGAACTAAAATTAGGTTTGCTAAACATTGCACTACCCGGCAGTATATACTATATTTTGTTCCTTAACATTACTGCTTTAACATATGTCTTTAGAACATACAAAATTATTGAACAAGTATGAGTGCATTTCTACAGCAGCATGAGTGAGCTTTGATCAGACGAAATTTTGGCGATCGAGTTTTCGGGTGGCAGGAATTTAGCCAGGTGAGATTGTGATCTGCGAGGTTCTGGCTTTCGAGGTTCCAGCTTCGATGTTCTGTACTCAAACTAGATGATTTCACTTCCGATGTTATTCTCATATTGAAGCTGATACTACAGCTTCTGGCTTCAATATTGACTCTCCATAGAGTAAACATGGTAATTGGTAGAGAAAAATATTATTTTTAATATTGACGTAGTATTCCATAAATAAGTTTCATCTCAATGTTTTTTGCTCTTTTGAGACCAGGTAGATTACTACTTCCTAATAGTGGATTCTCGTAATTTCGAAGACTATTATAATCTCATAATGTGAAAAGAATTTATTTCTATAATTTACAGAAGCCTAGAAATTTAATTATAGTATAGGTAAAATTTGTCCAAACTGTTAGAAACACTAGTCAACTTGCAAGAAATGTCTTATTTCTCAAAATTATTATGCTTTTCAATGTGTTTATGTTGCAAATCTAATATAAATAAAATAAAGAGTTTGTTTGTATGTTTGTCTGTGTGCGGCCTGGGGACCAGACGAGTGGACCGAGAGTTACCAAATTTTGGTCAGGGGTATCTTGCCGCAGGCCCCAGATCAAGACGAAGAGTTTTTTTTTAAATTTCGAACCAGGGGGGTTTCAGGGAGGCGTTTATCAGGACCGGCCTGGGGACCAAACAAGTTGACCGAAATTTACCAAATTTTGGTTACGGGTATCTTGGTTCAGGCCCCAGACCAAGGTGAAGCGTTTCTGTCAAAATTCGAACCAGAGAGGGTCTCAGGGGGGCGTTTAGCGGGATAAGTAAAAGTAGTAGAAAATGACCGATATTAGTGTTGAATTCATAGTTTTCGCGGTTGCTGAAATCAATGGTGACACTTCCATTAGCGATGACTTGCAAATTCAGTTACAATTGTATGCGGGCCAGGAATCGGCGGGGGGGAGATACCAAGACATTTAAAAATAGCCAAAAATGACCGATATTAGTGTCAAATACATAGTTTTCGCGGTCACTGAAATGAATGGTGATACTCCCACAGTCGTTCACTTCCAAATACAGCCCCCATGCAAAGAATGGGTATATATATACAGCTAGTATTCAATAAAAAAAGGGACAGATAGCACTGAGAAGATCTTTGATGGTATATACAAAACGATTATGATATATACAAAACGATTTTCAAATACAAAGGTATAAGAACTTCCCTAATATGTATGACACTTCATTATGATCAGCAGACTTCGTTTGAAATAGAAGTCTACATCCGACACTGTAGATTGAAGTACTTCACTAGTAAATCATTACAGAATTGCCGTTTCATTTCAAACACAATAGTAAGAAAATACAGACTACATTAAACATGGTCTGTCTATCGTTGGATATGCATTATAAGAAGTACTATTAGGAACTTTTCGTAATCACATCACTATATTTGAATGAGAAGACGCCCTTCTGTTTAGAAATTTACATGACAATTTTATTCATCAACGTAGGTTTCCGATCCTACCACACGTCTTACTTGTAAGAATTCTTAGTCCTGCATAAAATGCTATTGAAGGCGTTGGGTCAAATAATTTGATTGATAGAAAACATTGAGCACAAAACCTTATTTTTATGATTAGAAGTACGTAAAACTGCAATCCTTGCGTATGAATGTAAAGCAAATATTGAGGTTAGATGTTGAGTTGTTTCTGGCCAAACACTCAATCAATATCTTGCTCTGTCCATCTCGAGACAGATGAATAATTCACCCTAAATGAATAATATGCTTCACTAATGATACAGGCAATCACGTCGTTATCTATCACTCTATTGGAAAAGATTGAGTCCTTTCTCTGAAGCAGGATTGCCTTTATTCTTTCTCCACTCAAATAATGCCACTATTTCCGAATGGTCTTCTGTGTACCCAAATACTTTACATGCATGATTTTAAGTACCTGCATTGATGGATCATAATAGTATATTCAAGAGGTCTCCATTGCTTATAGAATTTAAAATCAGAAAGAAAAAAATTAGGATGTTTCCGAAAGAAATCGGAAAAGCTTTACTATGGAACCTTTCCGGGAAAATGTGGGCAGCTCCGGAGGCAGAGACGTTTCCGAAGAATTTCGGAAACTACATTTTTCCAATTCGCTAAGAAACACGTATGTTTCCGAAAACTATTGGGAAGATATTCGGAAACTTTTCCGACCCAAGTCAGAAAACTTTTCCGATCGGTTTCCGAAACCTACAGGTTTCTTAGGTAGTAGGAAAAATATAGATTCCGAAATTCCTGGGAAACGTCTCTGCCTCCGGAGCTGCCCGCATTTTCCCGGAAAAATAGAGAAAATTTTTTTACAGTGTGATAGCGTGTTGTATCCTCAGTTGAAGCATAAGTGGTTCAGGTTACAAATTGTAACGAAGCTTCCTCCTAGCTAAGCGGTTAGCATATGCGCTTTTGACGTGGGAGACCTGGGTTCGATTCCTAGCAGGAGTTCATGTGGTTCGGATCCCTCGTTCCACGTCTCATATAATATCGCTGCTGAAAGGGAAGCTAAACTCAAAATCAAATCAAATCAACAAATTGTAGCATTCATATCTCACGTACACGAGACTCACCGAGGCTTTCACCACTTATACTCTTAGCTATTGCATTTACCGACGGCGTTTGTTAGTCTGTGACTTTGAAATGAAAGAAATGTGTTTTCCACTAAAAATCAATTTATTCTTCGACATACTTTTCTTTTATTTAGATACATTTTGCACGTTGTTTTTTTTTTTTTTTTTTTTTCAATATTGTTATACCTTCCAAAAAGTAAGATTTGTCAAATGCTACAAAATAGGCGTTTATGTCAAGCTTTATCGCCTCATCAGGTACAAATCTTCTTTCACGTATCCATGTTCTCCAATTTCCGAGGAGGAATATATCAGAGGGGCAAATCTGGAAAGTATAGAGGATAAGGTAGCCGTTTCTAGTATTGCTGAGCAACCGGTGCATTATCCTAATGAAGAATAATTTTTTCTTCGTTATATGGGACCGCATTTTCATCGGTTCTTTGCGAAAACTATCTAATAAGAAGGCATAGTACTGACCTGTAATAATTTTATCCTTTTTCAGATGGTCAGTGAAAACAAAACATGGAAATCCCAAAATATCGCTGCTATGGCTTTACCAACCCATAACAGTTCTTGGATTTATGGAGCACGTTCTCCTGCTGGTGGTGGGTAGATATGTACCTAAGTGTCACCAACAGTAACATAACCCCTCAAAAACTCACTTGGGTTGCACATCCACATTTTCAAACACTGTTTCGAAATTGTTCATACAATTCCGCTTTTAGTCAATAGTAATCAATATACAGTTTGCCGAAGACTTCCTCATGCTTAAATATTTATGAATACATTCGACATTGTTTACAATGTTATCTATCTCACATATTTTCACTCAATAAATTTTCCATACAATATCATTAATTTTGTTCATCATTTCTATAGCTGTGACCTCTTGTAGACCTCGAATGCTCAGCATTGTTCATGCTCCTATAACCGGAACGAAATTCTGTGAACCATTTTTACACTACTCCACGAGATAAGGGATAGTTTCCATATTAGTTTTCAAGCTTTCTTTTGTTTCTTTAATAATTAGTTTTCGTCGCAAATTGTAGCGCTTAAGCAGCACAAGAAATTAACCTTTTTGTAATTTCAAATATTGAACACGCACTTAAACGGTTTACAACGTCCTTAACAACAGCATAACAGATAAAACAAAGTTTCTGTATTGAAAATGGACTTCAACTACAAAATGAAACTAGAGTACTAGAGTCTGTCTTTCTATTTAAACTGTATCCCTGCTGGCGCTGCTGTCTATGTGTATTTTCCCGTGCCTCCGTCAAAAGAGGAGAGACAAGTTGCTGTGACTGAGATTCTTGAATGGTTGGATGCGGTCAGGGTTGCCACATTGAATTACTTCACGGCTTAGTTGTGTACTGCTTTGTTAGCTATTTTAAGTAGTCTACAATCTTCACTCGCCAAAACCAAACGACTGAATGACAAATTGACAACACAACAGAGGTGATTCGCTTCTTTTCCCCAAACCAAAGGGAAGGTTTCCTTTGTAAGAGGCGGTCGGGGTGGGGCCAAAGTATGTTTCACATATTTTCCGAGGGCACATTTGAAACAGAAAGGCTCTATCTCATGAAAAGTAACGGACTTGTTAAACACTCTTCGTATGCATTCAATTAGACATAGTTTAGTCTGTTTTTGTTTCCCCTTGATTGAATTCACATCAACATGTGATTTGAAGAGGAACAAATAACTTATTTAACAGAATATGTTTTGTAATGTGTATATACCAATACTTCATATCTTTTTTCATCGACATTCTATTTTCTCTCTCTCTCTCTGTCTCTCTACACGTATCACATGAATGTATGACTAAACCGCAATTGTCGGGTTTAAAGTGGATATGGCATTTTGCCGCCTCCTCTAACGATAAATCAGCACCTCTTTCAATGATGAGGAACATGATACTTCTATTGTTTGATCCCTTCTGAAATTGATTATATATTTAAATTACGAGTGAAAACAATTTTCGTTTAATACATAAGACACAAGAGATAATCTTCAAAACAAATGTTTCCCTATTATTGCATAGGAAGCACACACGCCCACATATTGTTGATAGGCCTCGAATCAAATTGGATGATTCCGGAATGGTGTGACCACAATCACTAATACCTACTGTCTGTAGCATTAAAAACTAATAACAGAACATGTGATAGGATGTCGAAAACTCTACCAGTATCCATATAGGATTACCACGAAAATAAAAACAAATTCCTTCTCTTTAATTTGTTCTTTCCTGAGTGTATATATAGACCTATCCCTCTACGAAAACAAACAAATACGACAGTTCATTATTATTAAATCACTCTGTTATGTAATAATATGGTCTACTTTGGAAAAATCCTTGTTGAGTTTTAATAATACACTATTTCTTTCTCTTTTTTTTATTTCGAAATAGAATGGCATTCACTCACAGAGAATGGTCAAACGTCAAAGTCTAAAGCAATGATTCCTAAATGGGTATTGGGTAAAAAGCAAGCAAGGGACTGCGAACTACTAGCAAAAATAAAATGCGAAATCTATATACAAAAAGGAAAGTACAGTACTATGTGTGTGACTATATATACTTAATAACTCTTCAACCACCCCGAACTATCTCGCTCAAATTTGCACTTAGATGAGATTCAGGAAGGACTGGGATAGTTTTTGTCATATCACTTTAATGGTGCAACTTAGGGGAGAGGAAGGGTCGAGATATTTAAAAATGATCGAAAATGGCCGATATTAGTGTCGAATCTGTAGGTTTTAGGGTCGCAGAGATGAACAGTGACACTTCCGATGCTTATAAATCCAAATTCAGACCGGTAACATGGGGAAAGGGAGGGAAAGATACATAAAAATGTTCAAAAATGACCAATATTAGTGTCGAATTCATAATTTTAGGGGTTGTTAAGATGAACAGTGACACTTCCAATCCCGCTTAAATCCCAATTCGGCACAGCAACTTGGGGAAGGGGGATGTAGGAGATAGTATATAAAAGAGATTGAAAATGACCATTATCAGTGTCCAATCCATGATTTTCGGGGTCGGTGAGAGGAACAGTGACATTTCTGAAGTCGTTTAGGTCCAAAATCATCCCCGCAACTTGAGGGAGGGAAGATATATATATAAAAGTGATCGAAATTGACCGATATCAGTGTCAAATTCATAGTTTTCGATGTCGCAGAAATGTACAATGGCATTTCCGATACCGTGCCCAGCAACATGGGGCATGATATAAGAAAAATCATCGAAAATTACCGATATTAGTGCCGAGTCAATAGTTTCCGAGGTCGCTGTGATGAACAGTGACACTTCAGATGCCGTTTAAATCTAAATTCAGCCATGCAACATGGAGGAGAAGGAGGAGAGAGAAATATAAAAATCATTGAAAATGACTGATATCAGAGAACGCTTTAGTAATAGTAAAAAGTGTCTGATTAACGGAACATATCACCAGTTTCTCGTAATTTAACTCAGCGAAGCAAGTAGTTGATGCTAGTCTATATATAAAAATGAAAGTACAGTACTATGTTTGTGGCTTCATAACTCTTAAAACTTAGGGGGGCGCGGTGGCTCAGTGGTAGAGCGTTCACCTCCGGTGCTTGGGGTCCCTGGTTCAATACCAGCTCGCGCCGTGTGGACTTTGTGGTGGACAAACACCGTGCTGTTGGGTTTCCTCGGGGTTCTCCCGTTTCCTCCCACTTTCTTCATTCCACCATTTTCACTCATTTCTCATTATCACCGTCTCCTTTAGCCTAACCGGCATAACCGTGGGACGTTAAACTTAAAGATTTCATTTCATTTTTTTTTTTCTTAAAATTTAATAACTCTTAAATCACCTGACCGATCTCACTCAAATTTGCCACATAGATGAGGTTCAGGACTGGGATGGTTTTCGTCATATCAGTTTGTTCATTCGTTCGTTGATTTTGGGTTTTACGTCCCGTTCAGCAGTGAGGCTATATGAGACGTGGACCTACTGATTAACGTGGAATCCGAACCACATGAGCTCCCGCCGGGAATCGAACCCGGGCCTCCCAAAGGCGCGTACGCTAACCGCTTAACCACGGAGGAGCTCTCATATCAGTTTGATAGTGCAATGTAAGGGGGGGGGAGAGATATTTAAAGATGATCAAAAATGACCAATATTAGTGTTGAATCTATACTTTTTGGAGTCACTGAGATGAACAATGACGCTTCTGATACCTGTTAAATTCAAATTCAGCCCCGGAACTTTATATTATGCTTGTTATGGATAAAGAATTACTTGTAATGACCACTTACAACTTAGCTCTTTAGCGAACTTCATAGATGTTACATGTTTAATATTTGATTGTATTATTATTATTATTATTAGTAGTAGTAGTAGTAGTTTTATTATTATAGTTTTGTATCCATTTCGACAACTAGACTTATTTCACGTACAGCTTAACGTGAAATCTGAATATGAGCCCCTTTCGGAAATTGAACCCAAGTCTAATGCGCCGATATTTGGCATTTTGCCTTTGTCATGGGAACGAGAGGGGAGTGAACTATGCAGGGTTTGCAAAAGGTGAGTTGCCAGGTAAACAAAGTTGGAAATCACTAGTCTAAAGTTTATAGAAATGTAGTCAGTAAGCAGGAAATAAATCTTGGTGCGGGAGTTCTAACAAACTTAATGCGTTAATTATAGGTGTATATCCTACATGTCTTCACGAATGCATGAATAAGTAAAACTAATAAAGCGTGAGAATGGTTTAATAGATAACTATTATCATGGAATTACTTAGGTACGAGGTTATGTAAAGAAAATGAAAGCAGATAGGAAAACACAAAATTTTGTCTCTGAAAAAGGAGAAAAAAAGAGTTAAACAAACTGCAAAATCTCCTTTATCGGAATTCAATTTTCGTTCTTTTCTTCTTCTTTTGCTAACCTGCCTTCAAATACGTTCTGCTTTCTTATACCTAATGGAAAATGTACTACCAATATCACTATCGTTTAACAAGTTCTAAACATAACAAAACTAAGTGTCTAGTTTCTTGTCTTGCAGATAATTGATTCCCCACAAACTAGGCCCATTAAGCATTGCAATTCTTTCCGTACTATTGTGGGCTCATCGTTTATCCTGGTCTTTATTTCTTTATCAAGAATACCTCATACTATCTTTCAGTTAATCTATCTTGCCTTCATTCTATGATCTAATTCAGCTTCCAAACTCCAATCCTTATTCAGAATTGAACCAATATACGTATTTAAATGTATTTGTACTTTTTAAAATCCTGTCTTTTTATCTGTACTTTTTCTCCACCTTCTCTTCTGAAGTGCATATACAGGAGTTACCGTAAAAATCATGGCAACTATTTTATTTTATTTTTTCTTCTTTTTACAAAAAATAAGGGTGAAATAAGTCATTGTGAAATAAGCAAATGGAAGGATACTACATACATAATCATTACATTTTGGAACTTGGATGAATACATAATGTCAATAATGAAAAAAATGAGTATTATGAATCGTTCAATATGTGTTTTACCACGTGTTACAACATTACAAAACATTACAAGTACAATTATAATTATGGGCGTGTGCAGAACCTTATCGCGCGATGCAGATACGAAATACTTGAACACATGGGCGGCGATTAGGGAAGCAAAAGGGGGCAGTTGCCCCCTCAATTTTTTGAAGTGATCACTTAACTCTTTTAAATTATATCATCTATTTTTCGGTGATAGGCTAGAATCATCATTATTCGATTTTAAAAAGTACCAAAAAAGCTTTTTACTTCTTTTTTTCTCAAGTCTGGAGGCATTGTAGAACACGTTACATATGCTTCCACGCCTTTCTGGGTCTAAACATAGAGTGTGATGACGTCATAACTAAAAAATATTTTTTGTTTTGACGCTTTTATTACTTTTTGCAGGGCTTACTTTTGTACCTAGACGATTGAAATTTTGCACACACATTCAGTGCACACCTCGATATTTTCCAGATTCTTTTCAGATTTCTGCGATAAAACTGGGAGGTCCAGAGGAGCAAAAAGATTTAAAAAAAAAAGAATATCTTTTAATAAAGATCCCTTTTTTCGCGATTTTCCCTTCTCAGATCCATCATGGAGACATGTGAATGGTACCGTTTGAAAGGCTGTTCTGTTCTAAAAAGAATGATGTACGAACCATGATTTTAGTAAAAATAGGGATGTCTCAGGGAATTTTTACCTGAGATCCTTTTTTATACGGGAATCTGGAGTATTGTAGAGATATTATTTTTGGCGAGCTTACTTTTGCACCTAGAAGATTGAAATTTTGCACACACATTTAGTACATCCCCTAGTACTTTTGAGATTTGTTTCAGATCTCTGCGTTAAAACAAGGGGGTACAGAGGGGCAAAAAGTTACAAAGAAGGAATATTTTTTAAACAAATAATCCAATTTTTCATGATTTTCCCACCTCAGGTACATGATGGAGACATGTGAGTAGTGCCGTTTGAAAGTATTTTCTATTCTAAAGGGAATTATGTACGATCATAGGATAAATAGGAATGTTTCAGGAAAATTTTATATTACATCCGGGTCATCTGGGGCATTGTGCGAATGTTCTTAGCTCATTGGTAAACATTTTCCCGCACTTAGTTTTCAAGATAGAAGCTTGAAATTTTTTTATACATATTTAGTACACCCCTTCGTATTTTTCAGTTGATTTTGAGATCTGTGCGTTAACAAAGGGGGTTCAGAGGGGATCAAAGTTTGAAAAAATCCAAATTTCCCCTTCCTAGGGACACGATAGGAAAACGTAAATGGAACCGTTTGAAAGTTGTTCTATTCTGAAGAAAATGAGGTACTTACCATGATCCTAGCATAAACAGGGATGATGCTGTAGCTGATTGACTGAAATTCAATAATTTACCTTTAAAAATCCATAATTTAAAAGGTTAATGTATATAGTATCATTTGGAAATGTAAAGTTTTTGCATATATTACTGGTTCATAGAAAAAAAAATGGTACCATATAATATTTGTCGTTGCGTAAGTGTATATTGGTTATTTGTCTTCCCGTGGAGTTAAGACAGCTACAGGAATTGCGTTTTAATTGCAATTCAAAGGAATTAATATTACAATTGCGTCGTAGCATATGCTTGTAGTATTTACTGTCTTTCATTTTCTAAGAGTAATAACATACATTTAATGGCAAGTGTGGAATTAAAAAAATAAGTTTTTCATTAATCCCCAGTTTCAATATAACTTCTACAAAACAAGCCTCATTATTCATTAGTATGATTAATAATATCCTTTCTATTTATTTATTTATTTTACAAATATGTTATTAAATAATTTGATCACACAATTTTGTTGACAGAATTTTAAGATGTTCATGAGCAAGGAATAGGTTAGTACCTATGTGCGTTGATCTTGCCAATTTACCTAATTAAATATGAAACACGATATACGGTATTTTAACTGAAAAAGACAGTATCCTATTAGTTATACAACTTTTCGTCAAACAAAGTGTTAGAAACAACCAGGAACAGTAACATTGATATACACATATTCAGATCATATCTTTCCCCCCCCCCACTTCTAACGTCCAAACGCCGCCACTGCTTGAACATATCGGTAGTTGTAATTGTACTTGTAATGGAAAAAATAAAACGAAATCTTTACGTTTTACGTCCCACGATTATGCCGGTTAGACTAAAGGAGACGGTGATGATGAGAAATGAATGAAATGGTGGAACGAAAAAGGTGGGAGGAAACGGGAGAACCCCGAGAAAACTCACGAGCACGGTGTTTGTGCACCACAAAGTCCACATGGCGCGGACTGGGATCGAACCAGGGACCCCAAGCGTCGGAGGTGAACACTCTAGCAATGAGTCACCGCGCCCCTATTTGTAATGGATTGTAGTGTTGTAGTTCGAGGTAAAACGCATTATAAATTGAACGATTCATTATACTCAATTCTCTAATACTATAGCCTAGTGGGGGTATGTATGTTCATCTAACTCCATACACGTAACTTTTACATATGTGTTAACCTTCCATTTAAGTATTTGAGAATTCCTTGCTTCATTCCCATTCTCGTAAATAATTGCCATGACGTTTCCGGTAACCCTCGTATTTTGTTCTCTTCTCTTGATTTTTACCGTAGTCTCCCCCACTTTCCTAACTGCTGTTCTCTTTCTTTTCTATTTATACTTGAATTTAATTTGAGTTGAGTTGATTTTAGTGTCTCTTTCAGCAGCGAGGCTGTATGAAACGTGAATTTACAACTTAACGTAGGATCCGAACCACATGAGCTCTAACCGGGAAACAAATCCGAATCTTCCTACGCCAACGGCGCATACGCTAACCGTTTACCCACAAGGAAGCTCTTTTCTATTTATATAATATAATTTGTATCTGTATATCACGCAAGAGTGAAATGAGGCCGTGGAGGTTCAGCGGTAGAGCCCTCACCTCTAGTACTGAGGTCTCTGGTCCGACCCCAGTTCTCACTAATTGTTCTTCATGGTGGATATACACTATGTGCTTCGGTTTTCTTGGGATCTATTTTCACTTTCTTCATTCCACTATTTGTGTCATAATCATCACCAACTTAATAATCATGGGACGTTAAATTCAAAACAAAAGAGTGAAATACGTTGATCGTTAAATTATCTCGGAAGTTTTAAAAAGTATGAAACCAACCTTTTTGTTATGCATCATTGCTTATTAATACTGTGATTTCTAAACGTTAAATTGCTGTTAAGCATTATTCCGAGACATTTAGTAGGTATAATTACGACTAATTTGAACGGGTTATTGGATACCAAAAAGAAAAATAATACTTCGAGTAAATTGAACAGATTTAAATTTGCTTTTTTTTTTAGTGTGTTTGTTTCTATTATACTAAATGTTAACATAATCTGCTTAATTGTAAAATTTGGAAAATTAGTCCAAGATTTAAAATTAAAATATAATTCATAGAATTAGTGTGATGTATGACTTTCCATACAAGGTCGCCCATGTTATGGTTTCCAAGGGGGGGTGGCAAATATAAGCGATGTTTCAAAAATAGTTTCAAATTTTGCTGTAACTAATCTAAAAATTCTATTGGATTTTCGATATCCTGAAATACAATTTCCTTTAGGGGGGGCGAGCGCCCCACCTTGGCCCCCCTGATGGGTGCCCTTGTTTCCATATGATATTTTTGTAGACTGAAAGTAAGATTTGTATTTGTGTACGAACTAGTTCAAATACTATTAGATTTTGGTGTAGTAAATTTATTATTCTATATACTAAATTATCTTTCTGGTGGGGGGATTAAATTAAATCTTTAACCACCTACAATTACATATGTTCTTTAGGCTAAAGAGAATTGATAATTAATAAAAGGAAATGAATTAGTGGAACGAGAATGTGGTTGAAAACGGAAAAACCTCGAGAAAACCCACGGACACGATGTTGTCGACAACAAGTTCACTTGTTCTGGGGTCGAATCAAGGGCAACTAGCAGCATCTTTTTTTAAATCACCCCAGCCGGAACACTTGTCCCCATGGTCTTATAAGTAGCCTTTTTTAAACTCAAACCACTCATTCTACTCAAACCAAAACAACAAGGACACAAATATAGAAGCGAGCTCCTCCGTGGCTAAGCGGTTAGCGTACGCGCCTTTGGCGTGGGAGACCCGGGTTCGATTCCCGGCGGGAGCTCATGTGGATCGGATTCCATGTTAATCAGTAGGTCCACGTTTCATATAGAGTCGCTGCTGAAAGGGACGTTAAACTCAAAGTCAACTCAACTCAACAAATAGAGAAGCGTCGCGGACAGTTGAAAACGCCCCCACTCTTCAGTGGGCCTCGAACCCACTATGAATTGAGCCTTACAATCTGAAGCTAAACGCCCGATACTCAGGATCGCACTAATGGTGGGTGTCCGGACTCCATCCCCAAAAGTTCCTAACTCAATTCACATTTGTACATTTTCTCAATAAAACTATATTTGTTTAATAAGGAAATAATTGATGCAGCATGAAAATCTGATTTTACACTTCATCTGTACTCTCTCTCTCTCTCTCTCTCTCTCTCTTATGAAAAGAATATAATTCCATCATCTATTTCTCAAAATATAGGTTGAACTATTTTATAATTACTATTGTCTTTTCGGACGCAGAACATTACCCGTTTAATGTTACAAAGGCGTACTGGGTTATAGTATTGGACCTCCACAAGGCTCGGACTTCATCTAAACTTGGAATCCTCCCAACAAAAATTTCTGGGCGCGTGCCTGCTGAGATTATTCGGCTTACTATTGATCAACTGTGCTCCTCTTAAATTTCTGGAGCCTAATCTAATTTTGAGTATTTAGTTCGAAAATGTTCATCTAGTACCTAATTATATTTATTGTACTACTTACATGAAGCTTAATTGTGGTTTTTCAATATCTTATACACTTTTATTAACTTTGTTTTACTAGGTATATACCTCTTATGGTAACTTCTTAAAATTATCTTTTTTTCAAAATTCATAAGTTTATTCACGTAGCTTTACGCACAAAATTTACTCCCAGAGAGATATTAAGAACTTCTATTATATCGTGAACCGAATCGGAAAACTATCATCACAACACAAACTACCTAGGTACAGTAGGTGAGTGTGAAACAATTGATCAGTTACAAGGTAGTTCTACTTGAATCAAGTACAATTAACCCAATGTTTTATCAAACGTGTACAAGTTCAATGGAAGTCAACAACCTCTCATAAAAGTGGAGTTTCACATGAATAAACGTTGCTATTCCGCCCAATTCCCTTTTGTCGTCTGATGATGAAAGAGAAAACACACGAATATTATGCACGAACTTGTTGACTGCTGCTGGTATTGCATGTATAATCAATTCTACTGGAGTTACTATCAGGTAAAGGTAACAATTGCCTATCATTTTTTAACTTTAACGTGGTAAGTTTATGATTCCAGTGACATGTTAACCTTCCACATTAAAAAAAAGAAAAAAAATGCAATGAAGTCATGCCATAGTTCATATAAATGATTTATTTAGTTATTTATTTATTGAAGAACGCAACTCAAATCTATATAACGTTATTAACCTTAAACGAAAGGAATAATATATAATATAGTTATCACAGTGGCGTATTTAGCATTTTGTTTCGGGGGGCTACGCACAACACGTAAATAAGTACTTACGTTTTTCCTTTTGGGTGCCGACAGATTTTAATGAAGTTGTGTATATAACAAATATATTTCGGGGGGCTTGAGCCCGATAGCCACCCCCTAAATACACCACTGAGTTATCATAAAATCTTCTCATATATTTATCGTATAATGTTATGATATATGTTATCATATATGCGAGGGTGGATGAAAAAGTAATGCTTCGTGTCATAAAAAGTATTAATGAGCATATAACAGCAATAGGTATTACATATCATAGCTAGAACTCTCCTTTACAGAAAACCGCTGTTCAACACAGTCTCCATGAGTTTAAACACATTTGCAACATCAAACACAGACATCAAAACCATTTTTGAAACATTCAGGGGTTTGTTTCTCGACCCATGACTTTAAAACTGTTTTAACCTCATCCAAGTCATTAAAAATTTATGACTATAGTATCTCAAGTCAACAATTATTCCTTGGACAGAGTCATATGAAACTACATCAGCAACATTCTGAACTGAACTGTAATGCACCTGTCTCATCAAATCAATTCAATAGCACGTTCTCGACTTGCACCTGTGACTGATGTTGTCTTCTTGATTTATTATCTGCAATTTCTGTTTCTCCGTTTCTAAATTTTTCCATCCAACGCTACACATTTCTGATGTCCATTACAGTGTCTCCATAAATAATTTTCAAGCGATTATGAATTTCCTTAAGTAGACAAACAACCTTATTTTGCCAGAAATTCAATGTCGACTCTTTCTTTTAGCTTCAGATCACTGGTTCTAATCGGTTAATCTGAAAAAGAAAAGACTACATTAGTAGAGTAAGGTAACCTTTATAGTATCATGCATGAATAGTTCAGTATCTGTAATAGAAACAAAATTATAGCATGGGAGGTATTACTTTTAGATCCATCCTCGTATATATACTTCAGGATCAATTTTATCTTAATAGGTGGCAAGGTTGTCGCACAAAGTAGTTTTTCAATTTGTATATATGTATATATTTCAATTTTCTCGGAAACTACTCATGATGATTAACATTTATAATTTTCTTCAGGCTGGATAAGATATATACGAGTATATCCATAGATCTTATCCAGCTGAAGAAAATTATGAATGTGAATCATCATGAGTAGTTTCCGAGAAAATTGAAATATAAACTACTTTGTGCGACAACCTTGCCACCTATTAAGATAAAATTGATCCTGAAGTATACCATCGCATCACGCTTTATTATTATATTTAATTTAT
This sequence comes from Thermobia domestica, assembly GCF_964235325.1. Lineage (NCBI taxonomy): Eukaryota > Metazoa > Arthropoda > Insecta > Zygentoma > Lepismatidae > Thermobia > Thermobia domestica. The sequence goes on from NC_137456.1 coordinate 235,061,946, forward strand.
TATGATACTAGAGACAACAGTACACAGTATTCAGACATACAGTATCTCAAAATTATTGTTAACTCTCAAACTTTAATCAAAACGATAGGTCGAAATGAACTAAACAAAATGAGATAGTTTCTGAGAAAATCGATTTTATAAAATCGAATCTCTATGACGCTAGAAAGTATGTAATTTGTTTGCGATATTAACTGATACTTTTTATTGTGCTATTGTTTATGTATTAACGTATTTATTAATTCTATTAATGTAAAAACAATACGCCGCTAAATAGCAGATTGTCTTCTTCTACAAGTGTTCCACATATCATCATTGGGCATTACTTAATTAAAATCAATTACAATTAATCGATCAGTTAAAAGTAATTGCTGTGTAAATTAGTTGCAATTGAATTAATTGTGAATTACATTCAATTGCAATTGAATGCCTGAATTTAATTGAAATTATTTTTCAACTAGTTGGTTAGCTGCCTATGAAGCTGTATGCATTTCGATGTGTACGGCAACACTCCCTGTGGAACGATTCTGGTAGGTCCCCTGATGGTAAAAAAAGCAGGGTGTTCAGTTGTCACTGTGGCAGTTTTTTTGTAATAGGTCTCATTTCAAAATGGCGGTCAATATAGCGTTCAGGTAATTGTTTTGACATTTGAATCATAATGTAGTCTTGAATGGCATCGAAGTATATGTTTTAAACAAAAATAAATAAAACGGAATAAAAAATAACATTTAAAAAGAAAAAATCTGGTATTTTCAAAATTGCAACAGTATCATTATCAATATCAACCAAATATATGTGCAATAAATGAAGGTAATATATTTAAAAAATGGAAGCATGTTATTTTCCAAAGTTATAATCATAGGATTTTTCAAAAACAAGTCTTTTATGCTGTAAAAGTATCATAAACATATGTTTAACAGATAATGTTAAGTGATTTCTGAAAAGGGTTCTTGCACTCCTGGGAATCTACACTGTTCCACTTGCTGTTTATGCAACATGTGATTCTCGTTTGTTTGTTTGTTTGTTTGTTTTTAACAAATACAGCATCTTTTAGCACACTTCAGACAGTTACATGATAGCACCAAATCATCAGGTGTGGATATTATATATGGTGTAGGTACAATGCAGTCGCGAAGAATGTCATATTCGAATCAGAACTCTGTGAGATCTGGTTCTGGTGTTTTATTGTCAAGACCAAGTAATTTGAAACACAGTGTAATAAAAAGATGTCAGCAAATGTTTCCGTAATGCCTTGCCAGTTGATGGTAGTTAATCAATGGCTTTCTCTTTTCCATTATAATAAATTCAACATCGCAATCCATCCATGTGTTGAACGTACTGCTTTTCTTCAATACCTGGACTAAATACGATTCTGCAAGTGAAAATTGTTTCTCAAGGTTGCATGTATTGCACTCGATTGTTGACAAGAAACACACTGGATTACACTTAATAGCAGCAACTTCAGTTGTTCAGTTGTTACAGTGTTTCTAGTGCATCAGTGCACTTTTCAACTTCGTGTGGTTTGAAAAGCTCAGTGATCTGCATCCTAATCAATGCTTCAGCTAACATAAGCATACCTTTCAATCATCGCGCATAATTCGATCTATTCAAGACCGACTCTGTTACAGACACTCGAAATACCGAATTCTGTACGAAAATGTTTTCTGACCCACTTCCTTTCAGGTATTTGCCTATATCTTTGTCAGGTGGAAGAACCTCATGATTATATCAATGTCCTTATATTTATTTGCTTTCATTAGTTGAATTTCTCTTGCAATACGATATACTCCTTCGTTACACACCACAACAAGTTGCTTCTGTTCTAATTGACTGAGGACGTTCACAAAATTTGTCAAAACTGTGTATGTCGTGGAATATTCCGTTATAGGGTATGGAATTAAAGGGACGTATCCACCGATCTGCTCGACGATAATATGCAATCTTTTGCTACGACAGAGTTGAACGAGCCGTACTCGTGGGTTTTCTCGGGGTTCTCCCATTTCCTTTCACTTTCTTCATTCCACCATTTCATTCATTTCTCATCATCACCGTCTCCTTTAGCCTAACCGGCATAACCGTGGGACGTAAAACTAAAGATATTATTTCATTTTTTTTCTTCAGAGTTGAACGAAGACCAGGATGGCACCGTTTACCTAGCTGGTAGATACCTAACTTGTAGTGTATGTAACTTAGACAAATCCAACTTGCTGCCAAACAATGCCAAATCTTTGTTTTTGATTTTATACTCTAAAATTCATTTTCTTCGACACCTTTGATACTGTATAACCTTCCGGTAGACTTTTTTTTTTTTTTTTTTTTGTATGTTTCATAAAATCTTGCACCTTCTAGCATGACAAGTCTGTTTTCAGGAGGTTAGTTCCATACTTTACATTTGTTTAAGAGAAATTTGGTTTTGCATGGTGATGTTCTGGTTTATCTTGATATAATATGGATACTGGTCCATGATTCCCTCCTATACCAATGTCGCTTCATCATGATCAAAGTTATCGACGACACCAATATTGTTTTTTTCGGGTCGAATTGACTAGGCAGAGGAACTCTATCATTGTTACTGTCGACGAAGAAGTTAGTTAAATCTTTATGGTGTCCCTAAACCTCGTCATAGCTAACTGACATACCAAGATGGTTCACAAATTTAATAAGAGTGCTTCTCTTGCAAGTTTCATGAACAGCTAGCCCATTCATCAATGGAGTTTTGTTTTCTTCCTCCCATATATTTACAAAGTAACACATCATTTGGAAGATGGCAATCGTGCGAAGTTTCTTTATCTCATTCATTCCATTACTTGAAGGATCTTCGAACTTAATTTCCACTGATTACTCAATGTCATTAGTATTAATATCTGTAGTGTTACAATTTGACAAAGTGGACAGAAACATATGAACAGTTGTTGACATTTGTATTTCACGCCATGCTCTCTGAAGGTCATCTGCATCACAAAACCTATCTTGCAACTTGAAGTCAACCTTCCAGAGAACTTTTCTCAGTTGTTTGGAACAATCTCTAATAACATCTGTGGTGCGAACACGGTCATCTATATCTTCTGCAGAAATTTGTAAAAGGAAAAACAGCGCCGACTTGTTTTGCTTCTTTAGGAATTCAGAACGTCACTTCGTCTCCAAAGAAGTCTATGAAACTGTTTTACATCTCTATTGGTAGCCCTCTATGAATCACTTTTTGCATTTATGTGATCTCGAATATCGAATTCACTTCCTTTATAGAGATTCGGTTAAATTTCTTTCAGAACGGGAACGAAAAACGCTCTTAAAGATGTAGGTGACGACTCCTCATAGTGAAATATGTTCTGTGCATTGCAGCATTGATATCTGATCATTAGAGCAACCCAAAAGCATAAAAAGCATAATAGCTATTTACACATATGGTTGGTACCTTGAGCATTGTTGTGGTTAATTTTAAAAGCATAATAAAGCATAATTTTAGAAAATAAAGCATAATTTAAAATATATAGCACAATTCTTTTTAAAAAATCTATTTAACTACAAGTTTAACATACTGTATTAATATTTTTTAAAACTAATATTTACAATGCAAAATCATTGAGAACATAACAATGCAACAATGAAAAACTTATTTTTATTTCTGTAGACTTTTCGGAGTAATCTTTTGACGTGGAGAAAAGGAAAAAGGAGAAGATGAAGAAAACTTCCGCCAACGATGAATAGTACACAAGAACTCCCCACTATATTGTTATGTGTACCTCTTGAACTTGACACTTTCTGTGCTTTTTGGTGACATCTTTTACTTTCTCTTACTGTATATATGCACCTCTAAGGCACACACAAGTGATATAAAAAAAACTGACTCGAGTAAAGCATCTCTTTACAGTGCATTAGGTAGAAAGAACATTAAATATGAAAGAAACTGGTTGCATAAAATATTAATAAATAGATAAAGATATTTAGAATATTTAATGTATAGTAAATATACAGTATACACGATTAATGTAAAACAATGATTGAAATTACTAATAAAGAATAATTTGGAAAAAATAAAGCATAATGTGGGTTGCTCTACTGATCATATATGCACTCATACATTTGTGATAATACAAGTCAGCAGCAAATACCCTATGTTCATCATTAAGATCACTTGTGGGCATGTATACCTCATCCTGAAAATATCGTGTTGCTTTTAAGAAGATATTATCCAGATTTATTTCGCAAATACGGTATTTTACGTAGTCTCCACTCATTTTAGCGTGTAGGCGGATGCCACAGTTAGTGATGAGCTTTCTGGTGTTGTATTTTGGTTATTTCTCAGTGCTGAAAATCTCCTTCTCGCGCACCTTGAACATTCTTCAACACGACCACTTCTATCTGTTTCTTGTAGATCATCTGTGTTTTTGCATCTCGAAGCATCAGCTTCCCTAAAGTTCTCCGGTGTGTATAAGTTTTGTAACATTCGTTAGTCACATGATACACAAATGATTCGTTTGGTCTCGTAAGAATCTTCTGGAAGTCGCTTACGTCCATTTTCACTGCTTGTTGTTGCACTGGTTCCGCGCTTTTGACAAATTAAGCTTTCTGAATACCTAAAACATCAATTTTGTCAGCTTCCTTTGTTAGAGCAATTCCTTCCATTTTCTTTATCTTGCACAGCACCACCTTTTATACGGCTTTTATCAGTTCCTTACACTTCACTCAAGTTGTAATCCATGATTCGATGCAGATGCCGGTTCCGTCCCTGAAGCTCGAATGACAAAAGGATAAGATTCCACTGCATGAAATGAAAATCATGCTAAACATACTATTCTTCTTCTTCTAAACCCTTTTGCCAGTTAACTTAGGTCGGCTTTTCGGATCGCTGTCCTCCGCCTGTTTCTATCTTGTGTCATGTCCGGTGTGACAACACTGGATCATACCGCTCTTAACACTATCTCCCCACTTCTTCTTTGGCCTGCCTCAGGCCCGTTTCCCACTCACTTCTATAGCATCTACTCGGTGAACTACGTATTTCAAAGGTCTTATTCTTACATGCACAAATCATCTCAGTCCACTTTCTTGCAGTTTTTTCTACTACTAGTCTCACTTTTACTGTTCTCCGTCACTCCACACATCCACCGCAACATCCTCATCACCACAACATGCAACTTTTATTCCTCTCTCTCTCTCCTTTGTCCTCCAACATTCCGCTCCGTATCAGAGCTAATTCATCAATATAGCTTTTATATATTTTGCTTACAGAGAAAAAGGATTTACAAGCTAAAAAGCTGTGTGCATTTCGAGAAATAATCTGGTTGCTGGATGCATTTCGATCTGTAAGGCAAAACTCACTTGGAAATGGTTTTAGTAGTAGAAACAAAAATTGTCAATATCGGGAAAAAATTATCGACAGTGACAAGTGCTTAGTCTGTTAACCATTGTTGACAATATTTGGACATTTTAGAACTATTTTCTAAAATCTTAGGATGCTGCAAGGGTATAAATAGACATGACTATGTCAAAACAATTACCTGAACGCTATATTAACCTCCATTTTGAAATGAGCCCTATTACAAAAAAAAAAAAAAAAAACTGTCATGGTGCCAAGTGAACACCTTGTTCTTTTACCATCAGAGGACCTACTAAATCAGTGTGACTACCCAGCAAAAGTATTTCGTACTAACCTATGCAGAAAAAAAATACTATATCTGGGGAAAAAGTACTAAAATTTTATCTGTTCCCGTTTCACCCTATTTATGATATTTTACAATATTAATAGCTTATTAGAAGGTATCCGGCAGCTCCCCCCATTGTGAGTGGGGGAGTAACTCCCACATTCTTGAAAGTACCCGAACTTACCCTATTTATGACATTTTACAATATTAATAACTTATTAGAAGGTATTCGGCAGCTTCCCCCATTGTGAGTGAAGGAGTGACTCCCACATTCTTGAAAGTACCCGAACTTTATTTTTTTACAATCAAAATTCGATGCAAAGTGTGCAAACTACTTACACCCTTCCAATTTTGACTTCACATCGCCAAACTAAAAATCCTGGCGGAATCTCTGCTTTGTAAAACCACTAAGTAACACAAGTATGACAAATATAGAGGATGTCGGGAGAAAACAAGAAATATCTTAAAATGGGCTTATTGAGAAAATCGAGTTTTAATTCTTTAATAGCCTACTGTTTAAATGGATCACCAAATATGTAATATTATTTACTGTGGACATTTATTAGTTGGAGGAGGTGACCGGAAATGTTCGTATATTGTCAAATTTTCATGAGATTCCTTTTTCTCTCCCAAATGTATTTATGAGGAAAGAAGAGGAGGAGAAAAGTACTAGATTTGTTGGTGAATGTACTAGAACACTAAAATATTATAAAACGTACTAGATCTATTCCCTGTTCAGCGTAAGCTCTAAACTCCGATAAACAAAATATTTGTATACTTCCGCTTGTCACAAATACGATTGGCTAGTGATGTATCACTCCCACTCCCCACGGGGAGGAGCAAATTATACACGTGCATTTTGACAATACTGTCTCGTGTTGTCCAGATACTTACAGCAGCAGCAGAAAAGAAAGAAAAAGACTCGAAAGAAAAAAAATTCGAATTTCGCTGTTAAACAATTGTTGCGTAGTGAGTAAAGTTTTACCTTGTTGATGTTTCACCACAACACTCGCTGAACCGGGATTCATGTAAGACATCTTTCAGACTTAAAAGCAGAACACGCCTCCACAGTTGAATTGGCGCCATAATTACAGCGCATGCTTAGTGTTTATTTCTATTGTTTCATTAACCACACTCGATTGCAGTATCATTAGATAATACGTATTATATTTTTGTCATTTATAATAATATAGTAGTTTTACATGGAGATTCATAGTAGAAGCAATAATCAAATCATATGAACTATTTTGCGGAGGAGTACAAGCGTCGGTAGGCCAACAGCAAATCAGCGAGATTTAGTTTCAATTGACTTTGTTTATCGCAGTTTAGAGCTTACGCCGAACGGGATATAGTACGAAAGTACTAACGGTGGTCACACTGACTAGAATCATTTCACAGTGAGTGTTGCCGTACACATCGATATGCATACAGTTTCATAGCCAGCAACTGGACTAAACAGCAATTACTTTCAATTGATTGATTAATTGCATTTGATTAACATTTTATTAATGGCCAACTGCAATTAACAACAAATGACCATTACTTATTTCAATTGTTAATTGCAACTAACAATTAAACTTACAGATTAATTGTTAATTGTTCATTGAAATTTGCCCAACACTGCCACACACTATCTGTAACATTACGTAACAGATGACATTAGTAAGAAGAAAAATTAAGTAAGTTAAGTATTACATCTATAATTAGTACTTGCAATAGAGGAATAAGATCAAAGATAGAATGTGTTCTTCGGACGCTGAATCGATATCAAAAAGCCATTTTTCGCTATATCTTATTGTTTTTGCTTTATGGAAATTTACATTAAAACTCGAAATGGTAATTGATATCTATTACTTCTGGTTACAATAAAAAAGAATTAAACCAGAGATGAAACATATTATTGGTACTGATTCCACATCAAAAATCTGTCTGTCACTAGCTATTTCCATTTTATCCACTGTGCGATCAGTGTTGAAACCGAATAAACATAGATTTTTACCACTTCCGGTTTCAACAGATACATTAAAATCGAGACAGAACTTATTCTTGGGGTTCTGAATCTGCCAAAACCGTTTTTGATACATCTCACTATTTTTGCTTAATGGGAATAAATGTTGAAACCAAAAGTACTAATAAATTCCAACAACTTCCAGTTTTGATACAGTGTTGCGGATTTGATTTTACGTTCTGTTGAGATGTTGAATCTATTACTAAAATTCGCTTATCGCTACCCATTACCAGTTTTTCTTCTGTGGCGATCAACGTTGAAACCTGAAACTGTCGATTTCTACTACCTCCGATTTGATATAGAGTTAATGGAGTATTTGTTTTGTTTTCTTTCTTTTTTTTTTTTTAACTGATTCCTATGGAATGTTGCAGATGCTGATGGTATGTTCGCTTCAGACGCTGAACCGACTATCAGAAACAACTTTTTCCTACCTATTATGTGTTTGTTCTATACCGATAACATTTGAAACTGGAAATGGTTGATTTCAACTATTTCCGGTTTAAGTTTAGGGTTAGTCTAGGATATAAAGCCTATTCTTAGGACCCTGAATCGATTCCATAAAAAAACACTTCTCTATATCTTTCACCGTTTTTCGCTCTATGGAAATTAGTATTATAAAAACGGAAGTAGTAGTAACTTTCAACCACTTCCGGAGCTCCTTCGTGGCTAAGCGGTTAGCGTACGCGCCTTTGGCGTGGGGGACCCGGGTTCGATTCCCGGTGGGAGCTCATGTGGTTCGGATTCCACGTTAATCAGTAGGTCCACGTCTCATATAGCCTCGCTGCTGAACGGGACGTTAAACTCAGAATCAACTCAACTCATTCAACCACTTACGGTTTTGATACAATGTTGGGGATAGCGACAATATGTTTTCTTTAGGCACTGAATTGACTATTTAAAAAAACGCTTGAAGCTGCTTATTACCGTTTTAATTTTATGGCGAAATATATTGAAATTGAAAATGGTTAATTTCAACCATTTCCAATTTGAATAATATCTTAATGAAGAAGAAAACGCTAAATCGATTGTAAAAACCTACTTTTTGATATATAACTTACCAATTTTGCTCTGATACCTGTCGATGGGCAGACGGACGGATATAACTGTTCTATAGGATGTCCGATATTTATGCATAGCAGAGTCGGGAAGTCTAGAAACTATTGAAGAGAAACATCGTAAGAGAAAAAGGAAAAGCAAGGAAAATATTCATAATACATAAAAATACGTAAGATTTTCTCCATTCCAGAGACAATGATATTCGGACCTCCGGTTGATATTATACATCATCCCGGAGGTTCAGGACATCTATCCTCATCTCCTACTATATTATATCAAAATTTAAGATTTTTGTACCAATTACGCATGTGATTTGATCATCTTTATACAGAGATCAGGTGCACAGAAAATAGCGGAGAAAATTTTCGGTCTAAATTTTCACCTTGGACATTGTATCTTAAGACACTTAATGCTCGAGTCACCTTCCATACACTAGCGCCAACTAGCCGCTCATCCACAATTTAAAACTCATAGAGGTCTCTTATTCTGCAGCACCACCAGGGTTGCCAACCATACGATAATTTATCGTGATATACGATAATTTAAGCCTTAGTACGATATACGATAATGCCCTTGCGATAATAGGTGAATATACGATAATTTAAGCCTTAATGCTATATACGATAATGCCGTTGCGATAATAGGTGAATATACGATCATTTTAGAAGGTAAACTTTTTAGCAGTTTTTGAATGTGCAAATAAATTGGAGGTGTGCATTAAAGAATTATAAAACATACATTTTAACAGTCATTCTCGCCAAAATAAATCAATAACGATTTGAGAATTGGTAACCCTGCATTCCTGCATCCATCACATTTACGTGGAGGTGGCAATATTGTTTGCTCATGATAGATGGCTCTATTATTCGCTCACGTGAATGTTAGGGCCTTTGTTTGGATGTGAAAAACAAAGAAGTTAGAATCGTTCTGTGGCAAGTGAAATTAAGTATCGTGTAATTACTTTACGTAACTAAGTATGATAAGGATAGTGACACCGATATGGAGTTTGAAACTGAAGATTACTATATAAGTTGATATTATTAGTAGTATTATACTTGTTTTTACAATTATCACGCCTATGACGAATATACGATTTTCTTATAATATACGATAATTTTAAGGACGAAAATCGATAATTTTATTCTCCGAGGTTGGCAACGCTGAGCACCACTGTCTTCTCACTTGGACACATCACTAACAACGGGCAGACGCTTCGCATGCAGCCTCAGTGTTACCGGCTCACACATCTTATTTGTTTGCAAATTACAGGTGTTTTCATTATCTTGATAACCACCTACAGAAGAAACAAAAACCTAGTGATACAAAGAATGAATCGTTCTACAATATTACCCTGGAAGTTGAGCCTTAATTGGCAGAGTTGAACAATCAATGTAGCACTAAAACTAAAACTAAATGGAAAAATAGTTTAAAACATGATATTTATAACGATTTTCAACGTTGAAATTTTCAACGGAGTCTGGTTATTCAACCATTTCTACATATTCTAACGTTCCAGTTTTCAACATGAAACGATTATTCAACTCTTCAACAGAAAACGATTATTCAATCATTTCCACCACATTTTAACGTTCTCACTGTTTGCTCGCAGATGGCGTTCGTGCACGTATGAAGCTATCATGGGCACGCTATACCTGTTGTTTGTATGAGTTAGGCATCTGGCAACATGAATCAGTGCACATCGTCAGCAAATGCAGACAACAACACACGGTGTTCCGTTAGTAATCATGTCTAGTTTTGTACCCGACAAAGAGCATATACAAGAAGCTCTGCTTTTCTGCTTCCATTTGAAGAAATCGACTGCAGAATCGCATCGAATCCTTGTGGAGGCCTATGGTGATAATGCTGTATTAGAAATAACGTGTCGAGATTGTTTTCATCGGTTCAAAGACTGCAATTTTCGGCCCCGGATTTTTGACGACCACCAATTGCAAGCTCTTTTGAACGAAGTCGATACCAGGGCCGTGCAGTGAAAAATCAACGCCCGGGGCGAGAGTATACGACGGCGGCCCCATACATATATTCCAAGAAATTTTTCCTATCTTCTTCCTTTTTTCTCCCGAATTTTTCGCCCCCTTACTTTGGCGCCCGAGACCGTCGCCTCCCCCCCCCCCACGGCACGGCCCTGGACGATACTCAGTCGCGAAAACTGCTGGCGACAATTGGGTGTTACTCAAGCAGCCATTTCCATGCGTCTACGTGCCATGAGAAAGGTTCAAAAGATCGTAAAAGGGGTGCCGCATGAATTGACCGATCGGCAGTGGAGAGATTCCAAAATACATGCGAAATCTTCCTCGCCAAACAAAAAAGAAACTCGTTCCTGCATCGGAGTGTGACGGGCGATGAAAAGTGGATATATTTCGGGAATGCTATACGCAAGAAATCGTGGGTTGATCCCAGCCAACCCTCAACATCTTCCTCGAGACCAAATCGCTTCGGACGGAAGACGATGCTGTGTGTTTGGTGGGATCAGCAGGGTATCGTCTACTTCGAGCTGTTGAAATCTGGTGAAACTGTCGATATCCATCACTATCACCATGCTCTCTGGAAGAAAGGCCGGAGTATCAACAAAGACATGAAAGCTGATTTTCCTCCACAACAGCACCTTATCGCATCCGTCAACAGTGGTCCAAAACTACTTGGAGACACTCAACTGGGAGGTGCTACCCCTATCTCGCTTATTCACCAGACCTGACTCCTTCCAACTACCATCTGTTTGCGTCGATGGGCGACACCCTCGCTGAGCAGCACTTTGATTCGTATGTAGACGACTGCAAATGGCTTGATGAGTGGTTTGCCTCGAAAGAGAAGGACATTTTTTGCCCTGGTAACTACAAATTGCCCGAGTGGTGGGCAAAATATGTAGCTAGCAAAGATAAATATCATACTTTGAATAAATTCCTTTTTGCTTTCTATAAACGAAAACTAAGTTTTTCTGACTACAAAACAGTGGATTTAAGCTTTTATACACCTGCTAGTTATTCAACCATTTAAACCACACTCAACGCTAAGAAAACGTATGTGTGCTACATGGGATTAGTTTTCGAAAAACAAAGCTCTAAGCAAAATATTTGGAGAAAACAGGAGACGAACTTACGGCTTGAATCGAGACAATTACATTATTCGGAATATTACAGTGTTTCACCATCAAATATCAAACGGACAGTGAAAGTAAGATGCTCAAGATGATAGGGACACAATGCTTACATCCAGGGGTAAAAGTGAATCTGAAGAGGTAGGATTATGCATGATTCCACGCCGTGCCCCGTCACTATCTTTGCCCTTTGTAATATTATTAGGAAGCGGTTGAAGCTATAGATATTTTCTGGAAGTAGAGGACCGGCATCCGGCGGCGTTCTCCCTCACTTTTACCACTGCTAACATGCAGTGATGCCAATTTGGTCTATATCTAGCATATTTGGAGAGGCATTTAGCCAGGGGTGCCCAGAAAGGGGGGGCTATGACGCAAATTGCGTCGTTGAAATATTTGGGGGGGGTAAAAATCTATATAAATATGTTTGAGAGGGTGTAAAAATTAATCGAAAAGTTATTTTTTTCATGGAAGAACACCTACGGATAGACAATTGAGGGGGGGTTGCGTCATGAACATGAGGGGGGTGGGCACCACTGATTTAGCCATACAAATCTACGAAATGATTATAACCTAAAATATAGCTTTTTTTAAAAAAATCTTTAGCTATTTTTGGCCTTTCTTATTAGCCTGTAACCGCTTTCCGAATCTACCCCCACTGTCCCACCAACGAGTACTTTCAAGAGATCTAAACTTACCTGGTTAAGACATTAAAAAGCATTTGCAAAAAAGGATTACAGAACTTTTCCCGGATCGCCCTCAGGCCAAACAATGAGATAAGCATCAAGTACCGAGAGTTTCGGATGTGTCGTCTCGAAATCCTCACGGACATCTAGATGATCGCTAAGACCACGACACACAAAACATCATTCACACATCTTTCACACATGCAACAAAAATACACTAAATAAAATAACACTATACTTATTTATTAAACGCACTATGTGTAAAAAAAGTAGAAGAAAAACAATCACAACACTAAACATGATATGAATGAAGACACTTAACAATTTTCACAAACAAAATTACACTTCACATTTTGCGAGATAATAACCCTTTGTATCACGTATATAGAAGAATGAAAGATTATATTTGGGAGTTCACCACAAACACTTTTCTCACGCCAATAACTAGTACACATGGAGGATTAGCACTGTGGGGTAACACTAAAGGTAATCCCACGACATAAGTTCCTGGTTGCTGTGAGAGGAATCCGTAAAAAGTTGACAGTAGTACCCAGCAGAACAAATGCAGGTAGTCACAATGTATAATTAGGACATTGGTAAGACCAGTTACTACTTATATGCACAGGGTCAGCGGATCCGGGACTTCACTAAATGGAAGCGAGCCACTGTACAAGTTCTTGGTCAGCTATAAGACGTATATCCCTTTACTTAATTCTATAGCGTATTCAACGAACGTGTTGGCTACATTTACACGCGGAGAAAACTTCTAGAGATGAGGTGCTCCAGGTATGAGTTGGATTGACCGACTGGTCAGTGTTGGCAGTTCATTTTAAAATGTAATCAGATTGAGCCACCTGTATGGAATGCAAATTAGATGTTGAAAGAATCTGCGTTAATTCACATTTCACTAGTCACAATGTAGGAGGAGGGATGAATAGTTAGAACGTGAGAACGTGGAAATAAAAACTTACTGAGCGATATGGTTGGCGCCGATCAATCGTTCAAACACTTGGTCTGCTCTGGCATGCCGCCAGTATTTCCATAAATAATTGAAGAAATCACTTAATTTAGTTCCAAATAACTATATAATGTAGTATTTGCATATCAATAAGTGAAGAAGAAAGAGTGAGGATCCAAGTAATAGAAATACGATTATCATACATATAGTTCAGATAATGAATGTGGCTTTGTTACTCACTAAAATCTTCTCACCGCAAAACAAGGTTTCACATATATATATGGGTGAACGATGAAAGACTCTTTTGTTCTTGATTCGTGAGAAATAAATTGAATTATAAGCAGTTCCTATCGAAGAAAGAAATTATTTGCGTTGCAGAAATAAAGTATAAACTGAAGAATGATTTCTGTCTTTCCAAAATATACAGAGCGTCCACAAAAATTATTTATATAACCTGGTAACGGTTATAAGCCGTTAAATTCATTCTAAAAATATCTCTTTTTAAATAAATGCATCATTATATACAATCGTATTAATTGATTTCTCAAGACAGAGGACGTTTTATTACGTGGCAACCTTTTGTTTCTTTTTCTTCTCTCTCTACACCCCACAGATCTACAGCTACCGTACTTAACAATACTTGTCTACTCAGAAAGAATTTTAATGTCGCTCCCATAACGGCCCTGTTTGCTAGTTTTTAATTATTTTAATTTCGCATTTCATTGTAATAATAAGAGTTTTATAGTTCAAATTTAATAACTGTTCGGGTCTTCAAGCAACGGAAAATATTTTAGTTTATTAAAGGATAAATAAGAGATCTAAGTATACATTTTAGTTCATGACAAAAAGATTCACACTATCCGACTATGTTGTTTTATCATTTGGGGACAAAAATTAAATATGAATTTTATTTACTGTAAATTTTGTACACAATAATGAAGTCACGTGATTATTACTTCCCTGCTTACGAATAGTGTGACAATAATAAACATTTAGTTTATGCATTTTGTATATTGAGGATTTTTTGTGTAAATAAAAAATGCTACCTCAGTATCAACAGAGGTTTCGTAAACAACGGCTCATGGAAAACGAATTCAATGACTGGATCCTGGAAATTCCTTCAGACCGAACAAAAGCCCGATGAAAGTTTTGCAAGTTCGACATACAGACTAAGAGCTTCATTTATCCCAACATGCTGGTGACAAGAACATCATGATTCCATGCAAGTTTTTTCAACATATCGTTCGGATTGTACCGGTATTCTATAAAATCTTTTCAGAAGTTGAAAGTTTTTCGGGTCTACGGAGAAATAAGAAGTATTGTACGGACTATGACCTGCAGAAAAAAGTACTATTGACAGTTGGGACAATGGCAGCCTATACAACAAATCCACAATTCAACGATAATGCACCCAGTTCCAGCTCTTCAGCTAGCTGCGATATCATCAACGATGACTTATCTCAATTCGACTGATAATAATTATAGCTGTTGATTTTCACAGATCAGCCGAGTTGTTGATGGATTTTATTGTAATTGAAAGTCATATATGTTAACTTAGTCTATAGTGAACAGAATTCAACATTTCAAATTTTACTATAACTCACTTATACTAAACACAAAAAAGAAGTTTAAAGTCTACAATGTGGATTATACATTAGCAATTCAAACCCTAGCCATTTTTTGCGTAAAAACGCTCATTTCTGAAGGCCATCTAACTTTTTCCTGTGAGAGGTTGTTGGCAACATTGCTTGCATGGAAAATCTTCGCAGTTTGTGTACGAGTCTAGCTGGAATTCCATTTGATAAGATACTGTTTGGTAAACCAATATGTGATTTATTGTGTAGGATAATACAAAACAAAATCGTAGAAAGATCTTGGTAGCAATAATCTGATTTCATTGGTTTAGTTTAAGAGAGATAGGATCCAATGCAGAGATTTTGCTTATGTTCATATTTTGCAAACCATAGACTTAGTTATTTATTATTAGTAGTGGGATCTGCATAAAAGTAAAATATCAAACAACAAAATGTGCAATCCGAAATATCATTTTACATAAACGCTTTAATCCTATTACAAACTCTTCAGGCACAAGTGCTACGTTGGAGCTTAATACTTGTTTAAACAAACATACGAAGTAGAGATTTGTCTTTCGCCAAACCCAACCGCAACTGAAATATGTTTTTACCTTTTACATCAATATCGAAACCTTTTAACTTTATAAACAATCCAGTCTGGTGGTAATAACGGTCGTTGTGATTTACTTCACGTTCATATTAATTATTTAAAAAATATTTCAAATATATAATGCTCAACGTGTATAGAATAGTGTGGTTAATAGTCCACAGATAGGGATAAAACTAAATTTTCCTTCCTGCGATGAGTACTACAGATTTGCTGAAACCAGTGTTCGGTTACAGGTTTAAGTTGTCAAACTTGGTAATACTATTGTTTATTTTAATTTACTTTTTTAAAATTTATTGTTTATTTTATTTGTTCTTAAGTGTAACATTCATGCTCGAAAATAACATTTATGCTCCTGCTGTACTAACGACATTTATTTTTGTTTGTATCTTATTCTTACTAATTTGCGTAGGAAAATAAATTATACATTTATTATTTTATGTTTGGAATAATTACAACAAATTAACGCTGAAATTAAATACTGTGTATAGGTCTAAGAGTAGAAAGACAGTTTGCGGGAAATATTGAAGTAAACTGAATTTTTAGTACATTGCAGTGAGCACAGTATAAGAAACAAAGAGTAACAGAGTTCGGTAGGGACATGTTTCCTTCTGTTGACTGCAGTGAGATTTTGCCAATTCCATATTTTTAGACTCAAGTGTAGTTGTTTCAAAAAAGAAAAGTTTCTGACATATTGTATTAATAGTATTATCAATAATAGTTCCCATGGGTTTACTCACGGAGGGAACAAATGAAGATTTGGCCTTTGAGAAGACTTCCTGGGCCCCCCAAATAGAGTTCGACTGTTAGGTGTTTATTTAAACACGTTTACTAAAGTAAGGACGAATGCTTGTAGTAGGACAAATAGAAGTGTCCATTCTTGGTAAGGGAAGTATAAAGTTAAAATGAATATACAGTATATTTGAATATTGTAAGCAGTGGCGTATTTACGATTTTGTTTCGGGAGGGGCTTTGCTAACTTTCGGGGGGGCTTTGCCTGAAAATATGAAAATTCTGCAAGATATTTCATATATTTTACTATAGTAAGTAAGATTTCGGGGGGGGGCTTAAGCCCGGAAGCCCCCCCCTAAATACGCCACTGATTGTAAGTATTGTTCCTTTTTTTTTCATTTAAAAGAAGAACTGTCGAAAACACTGCAACACACGTTTGCTCATTTTTGATTTGAATTTCACGCCTCCAACTTAAGCGAATACATTATTAAGTATTTTCACAATAACGAATCTCAAATTTTAGTAGTGGATATTGTCCCCTTTAGGAGCCGAAATTTGAAAAAGCTGAACCACGTTTTCGGTTGGTTGCAATTGGTAGTTAATCTACCAGACTTCTTATCTTGAACTTAAACGAATACTCACATAAAGTTTTTCTGTGTAAAGAATCTTAAATTTGAATATTACAGAGATTGTTCCCTTTCCTATTAGAAGCTGAAATGTCGAAACATGTGTTCTATTATCTTACAAATACCGAATTCTCCTCCTTTAATTTGAATGAATTCTCATACTTGGCAGTTTCAGAATAAAGAATCGAAATTTGTAAGATTACTAGAAATTTTCCCTATTGAAGAATGGAAGTTTCGAGAAACGCTGAAATATAAGTTCAGTTATTTTTAATAGGACGCTCGTATGCTAAGTTTTATTTTCCTTTTGTGAGACATTTCATCCTTGGGAAAAAAATTGAGCCCCTTTTAACCTACCTCAGGATACATATTTTAAGAAATACTTTATCATTCGTTTCCATTACAAGTGAGTTTCCTGTCCAAATTTTATGTTTCTAGCTATAGTAGTTAGTATGTCGTTTATGCTGATGAGTGAGCCACTTTTATATAATAAGTTAGTATAGATATGAAAGAAGAAAATTCTAAATAGCGTCAACACGTAATAATTACCAACTTTTCAAATGCTTTAATTAGTGCAATGCTGATCAGCGACAGCCAAAAATAAATTACAGAGAACGCTAATAATTGCCGCAACGAAGAAATGCTCTTACTCACAGATACGAATACGGAAAGCATTATGGCATTACCGGCTGACAAGTGGGTCATATAGTCAGCCAGAGTGCTTCATTGGCTTATATAACACGAAGTTCAATATTTTATTTCAATACATAGAGGTGAGGCGAATTGCAGGTGTCACAGATAAGTAAGAAGTTAAATCATTTCCTGTTTTCTTTAGTTACATAGTATTGAAATACTGATGAAATTTGCTAAGAAGTAACAAATTAAATTTCCTGATTCTACAGTCATAGAATCCACTTTCACCTCTATTATTCCAAATCACCTATATAACATACACGAAATAAGCAGAAAATTTAAATAGCCATAGTCAAAACTCTTTAGATTATTTTAATAGAAATCAATTCTGGTTCTCAACCAATAGCAGCGAAACCGACCTAAAGCTCAGGCCTCTGCACCGTGGAGATTGCGGGACCTTTATTGTCGCTGCTGTTCACAACTCTCATTCTTAATTCTCGAACACAACACGAGGTGTTGTTTTGTAATCCAGCTCTTTTGCAGGCAAGATATTCTTGTGGAGAAAAGCCTATATGATCAGAAATAGTCTTCAAAGATGGACTGTGCACCTTGTAAATTAATCAGATTCAACTCACGGTCGTGCTTCGTGAACTCACATTAATAATAAGTAACATAGGTCCCGTCCTTTACAACTTCGGTATTACACAAGTACCCAAACTGAAACCCGAAAATTCGAATGGAAAAAATATTATTAACATCGAAACCCTGCAAGTATTCAAGACTATAAAATATCGAAACTTGCCGACAAGCATTCGATTCTTTCAAGTACTCTAAATCTTAAATTACAGTGTATTTTCTTTTCTTCCTTGCCAGAGTAGCTAAAATGTACACTTTGATATTTTTTTTCGATTTTCGTAGTATTATTTGCAGTAGTGTTGTTATGTTGGCTTCAAGTTAGATATTTCTCTTCCGCACAAGACATGGGTCTGCAGCTTAATTGAGATCTGACTCACATGAGCTCCACTAAGAATTAAAGCCATGTCCCGGTAAAAGTTACGAGATACACACACATCAAATATTTACCAAACATTGCATAGTCTCGCTACTTAATTTCAATAAAAATCGAACTTCAAACCTACGTGATATATATATATATATATATATATATATATATATATATATATATATATATATATATATATATTGAAAACGTAAATATTTGTTTCTAGGAGACAACGTTTTCTGGCATTACTGCAATCGCGAAAAGCATCAATTCATTTATTGATTCTTTTTTTTTTATATTTAACTGTAAAATAGTCTAGGAATTGATTAGTCTTTACATAACAATTTGACATTGTTTAGTTGTAGACTTAGGGTTTCTTTTTACCCTACTTGTTTTTGCAAATAATATTGCTGTTTGTTATATTTATGTTACTTTTGAGGAAAATATTATTATATTGACCTTGAATATTCTGCCAATTGGATTGATAACTTTTATTTAAAATAATGATAATAATAAACTTGATCTAACTATCTTTCATGCATAACTTATTGAAATTGCACTGTAGATAATCAATGCTCGCTCAAAAATCCGAGCTGAAAGCTATCTGCGTTGATACCGTGATTCTTCAGAGTAGAGGTACTATATATGTAGTAATATCCGTTTTCAAAGTTAAATTATGCAAAAGCTTTTTTTTTAATGTGCTCATTTTTTTAAAAAAAATTCCGTTCAGGACTTCTCGCTCTCGATATAGCGTTTCATTCATTTTTTATAGGAAACAGAGCCACGGACATGAATGAACATTTAATTAAGCTAATGATCTTTCCACAGTTAATAAACCATGATAAGAAAAACATTCTCTCTCATTCCATTCTCTTTATCCCTCAATTATACACAGTCACAGAGAGAAATCTAAAACTTATGGACATCTCAGAACAAAAATATCTCAGGTTTAAAATAATAGTAACGAATATAATGCCAATTAAGAAATTATAAAAAAAACGAATGTGGCAGGGTTACCATGTAACACTATAAAAAAAAGACATATTTTTATATTTCAGAAAAAAACAGTTCAGAATGACGTAATAATTATTGTGTCAATAATTAATGACGTTATTGAATTATTAACTAATGACGCAATAATTATTGAATCAATAACTAATAACGCAATAATTATTAGAGGAATAACTAATAACACAATAATTATTTTGTCAATAACTAATGACACAATAATTATTGAATCAATAACTAATAACGCAATAATTATTAGAGGAATAACTAATAACACAATAATTATTATGTCAATAACTAATAACGCAATAATTATTGAGTCAATAACCAATAACGCAATAATTATTAGATGAATAACTAATAACACAATAATTATTATGTCAAAAACTAATGACGCAATAATTATTGAATCAATAACTAATAACGCAATAATTATTAGATGAATAACTAATAACACAATAATTATTATGTCAATAACTAATGACGCAATAATTATTGAATCAATAACTAATAACGCAATAAAATTATTAGATGAATAACTAATAACACAATAATTATTATGTCAATAACTAATGACGCAATAATTATTGAATCAATAACTAATAACGCAATAAAATTATTAGATGAATAACTAATAACACAATAATTATTATGTCAATAACTAATGACGCAATAATTATTGAATCAATAACTAATAACGCAATAAAATTATTAAATGAATAACTAATAACACAATAATTATTATGTCAATAACTAATGACGCAATAATTATTGAATCAATAACTAATAACGCAATAAAATTATTAGAGGAATAACTAATAACACAATAATTATTATGTCAATAACTAATGACCCAATAATTATTGAGTCAATAACTAATAACGCAATAAAATTATTAGAGGAATAACTAATAACACAATAATTATTATGTCAATAACTAATGACGCAATAATTATTGAGTCAATAACTAATAACGCAATAATTATTAGAGGAATAACTAATAACACAATAATTATTATGTCAAAAACTAATGACGCAATAATTATTGAATCAATAACTAATAACACAATAATTATTAGAGGAATAACTAATAACACAATAATTATTATGTCAAAAACTAATGACGCAATAAGTATTGAATCAATAACTAATAACGCAATAATTATTAGATGAATAACTAATAACACAATAATTATTATGTCAATAACTAATGACGCAATAAGTATTGAATCAATAACTAATAACGCAATAATTATTAGATGAATAACTAATAACACAATAATTATTATGTCAATAACTAATGACGCAATCATTATTGAATCAATAACTAATAACGCAATAATTATTAGATGAATAACTAATAACACAATAATTATTATGTCAATAACTAACGACGCAATAATTATTGAATCAATAACTAATAACGCAATAATTATTAGATGAATAACTAATAACACAATAATTATTATTTCAATAACTAATGACGCAATAATTATTGAATCAATAACTAATAACGCAATAAAATTATTAGATGAATAACTAATAACACAATAATTATTATGTCAATAACTAATGACGCAATAATTATTGAATCAATAACTAATAACGCAATAATTATTAGATGAATAACTAATAACACAATAATTATTATGTCAATAACTAATGACGCAATAATTATTGAATCAATAACTAATAACGCAATAAAATTATTAGATGAATAACTAATAACACAATAATTATTATGTCAATAACTAATGACGCAATAATTATTGAATCAATAACTAATAACGCAATAAAATTATTAAATGAATAACTAATAACACAATAATTATTATGTCAATAACTAATGACCTAATAATTATTGAATCAATAACTAATAACGCAATAAAATTATTAGATGAATAACTAATAACCCAATAATTATTATGTCAATAACTAATGACGCAATAATTATTGAATCAATAACTAATAACGCAATAAAATTATTAAATGAATAACTAATAACACAATAATTATTATGTCAATAACTAATGACCCAATAATTATTGAATCAATAACTAATAACGCAATAATTATTAGAGGAATAACTAATAACACAATAATTATTATGTCAATAACTAATAACGCAATAATTATTGAGTCAATAACTAATAACGCAATAAAATTATTAGATGAATAACTAATAACACAAGAATTATTATGTCAAAAACTAATGACGCAATAATTATTGAATCAATAACTAATAACGCAATAAAATTATTAGATGAATAACTAATAACACAATAATTATTATGTCAATAACTAATGACGCAATAATTATTGAATCAATAACTAATAACGCAATTAAATTATTAAATGAATAACTAATAACACAATAATTATTATGTCAATAACTAATGACGCAATAATTATTGAATCAATAACTAATAACGCAATAATTATTAGAAAAATAACTAATAACACAATAATTATTATGTCAAAAACTAATGACGCAATAATTATTGAGTCAATAACTAATAACGCAATAATTATTAGATGAATAACTAATAACACAATAATTATTATGTCAAAAACTAATGACGCAATAATTATTGAATCAATAACTAATAACGCAATAAAATTATTAGATGAATAACTAATAACACAATAATTATTATGTCAAAAACTAATGACGCAATAATTATTGAATCAATAACTAATAACGCAATAATTATTAGATGAATAACTAATAACACAATAATTATTATGTCAAAAACTAATGACGCAATAATTATTGAATCAATAACTAATAACGCAATAATTATTAGAGGAATAACTAATAACACAATAATTATTATGTCAAAAACTAATGACCCAATAATTATTGAATCAATAACTAATAACGCAATAAAATTATTAGATGAATAACTAATAACACAATAATTATTATGTCAATAACTAATGACGCAATAATTATTGAATCAATAACTAATAACGCAATAAAATTATTAGATGAATAACTAATAACACAATAATTATTATGTCAATAACTAATGACGCAATAATTATTGAATCAATAACTAATAACGCAATAAAATTATTAGATGAATAACTAATAACACAATAATTATTATGTCAATAACTAATGACGTAATAATTATTGAATCAATAACTAATAACGCAATAAAATTATTAAATGAATAACTAATAACACAATAATTATTATGTCAATAACTAATAACGCAATTATTATTGAGTCAATAACTAATAACGCAATAATTATTAGATGAATAACTAATAACACAGTAATTATTATGTCAATAACTAATGACGTAATAATTATTGAATCAATAACTAATAACGCAATAAAATTATTAGATGAATAACTAATAACACAATAATTATTATGTCAATAACTAATGACGTAATAATTATTGAATCAATAACTAATAACGCAATAAAATTATTAGATGAATAACTAATAACACAATAATTATTATGTCAATAACTAATGACGCAATAATTATTGAATCAATAACTAATACCGCAGTAAAATTATTAGATGAATAACTAATAACACAATAATTATTATGTCAATAACTAATGACGTAATAATTATTGAATCAATAACTAATAACGCAATAAAATTATTAGATGAATAACTAATAACACAATAATTATGTCAAAAACTAATGACCCAATAATTATTGAATCAGTAACTAATAACGCAATAAAATTATTAAATGAATAACTAATAACACAATAATTATTATGTCAATAACTAATAACGCAATTATTATTGAGTCAATAACTAATAACGCAATAATTATTAGATGAATAACTAATAACACAATAATTATTATGTCAATAACTAATAACGCAATTATTATTGAGTCAATAACTAATAACGCAATAATTATTAGATGAATAACTAATAACACAATAATTATTATGTCAATAACTAATGACGCAATAATTATTGAATCAATAACTAATAACGCAATAAAATTATTAGATGAATAACTAATAACACAATAATTATTATGTCAATAACTAATGACGCAATAATTATTGAATCAATAACTAATAACGCAATAATTATTAGAGGAATAACTAATAACACGATAATTATTACGTCAATAACTAATGACGCAATAATTATTGAATCAATAACTAATAACGCAATAAAATTATTAGATGAATAACTAATAACACAATAATTATTATGTCAATAACTAATGACGCAATAATTATTGAATCAATAACTAATAGCGCAATAAAATTATTAGATGAATAACTAATAACACAATAATTATTATGTCAATAACTAATGACGCAATAATTATTGAATCAATAACTAATAACGCAATAAAATTATTAGATGAATAACTAATAACACAATAATTATTATGTCAATAACTAATGACGCAATAATTATTGAATCAATAACTAATAACGCAATAATTATTAGAGGAATAACTAATAACACAATAATTATTTTGTCAATAACTAATGACGCAATAATTATTGAATCAATAACTAATAACGCAATAAAATTATTAGATGAATAACTAATAACACAATAATTATTATGTCAATAACTAATGACGCAATAATTATTGAATCAATAACTAATAACGCAATAAAATTATTAGATGAATAACTAATAACACAATAATTATTATGTCAATAACTAATGACGCAATAATTATTGAATCAATAACTAATAACGCAATAAAATTATTTAATGAATAACTAATAACACAATAATTATTATGTCAATAACTAATGACGCAATAATTATTGAATCAATAACTAATAACGCAATAATTATTAGAGGAATAACTAATAACACAATAATTATTATGTCAATAACTAATAACGCAATAATTATTGAGTCAATAACTAATAACGCAATAATTATTAGATGAATAACTAATAACACAATAATTATTATGTCAAAAACTAATGACGCAATAATTATTGAATTAATAACTAATAACGCAATAATTATTAGAGGAATAACTAATAACACAATAATTATTATGTCAATAACTAATGACGCAATAATTATTGAATCAATAACTAATAACGCAATAATTATTAGATGAATAACTAATAACACAATAATTATTATGTCAATAACTAATGACGCAATAATTATTGAATCAATAACTAATAACGCAATAATTATTAGAGGAATAACTAATAACACAATAATTATTATGTCAATAACTAATGACGCAATAATTATTGAATCAATAACTAATATCGCAATAATTATTAGAGGAATAACTAATAACACAATAATTATTATGTCAATAACTAATGACGCAATAATTATTGAATCAATAACTAATAACGCAATAATTATTAGATGAATAACTAATAACACAATAATTATTTTGTCAATAACTAATGACACAATAATTATTGAATCAATAACTAATAACGCAATAATTATTAGAGGAATAACTAATAACACAATAATTATTATGTCAATAACTAATAACGCAATAATTATTAAGTCAATAACTAATAACGCAATAATTATTAGATGAATAACTAATAACACAATAATTATTATGTCAAAAACTAATGACGCAATAATTATTGAATCAATAACTATTTGGTCTAGGAATTAATTCGTGCGGTTGGTACGCACACATTGAAGCTGTAGTACAAACACAAAATACATAAATACCTTAAGAAAAATATTGTCCGTCGCTAGCCATCACTTTCGCCCATCTGTCAGGCAATGTACGGATTCCGTGGCGAAAGAAGTCCTCATCCTTGGAAGCGATCCAGTCAGAGACCCATGTTTCGATATCTTCTGAAGAAGTAAACCGCTGTCCAATCAAATCGTTGTTCATGCAATCGAACAAGTAGTAGTCCGAAGGAGCAACATCTGGTGAATACGGCGGGTGGGGTAAAACTTCCCATCCGACATTTTCTAAATAGGTTTTGACCGGTTTTGCGACATGTGGGCGAGCGTTATCATGTTGAACAATAAGTTTATCATGTCTGTTCTCCCATTCTGGTCGTGTTCTGGCCAGAGCTTGCTTCAAACGCATTAATTGTCGTCGATAACGTTCTCCATTCATAGTTTCACCCGGTTGCAGCAGCTCATAGTACACCACACCTTTCATATCCCACCATATGCACAGCATAACCTTTGCACAGTGAATATCTCGTTTTGGTTGTGATGGACCTGGTTCACCTGGTTTCACCCAGGCCTTTTTTCGTTTAGGGTTCTCGTAATGGATCCACTTCTCATCACCCGTAATAATTCGATGAAGAAACCCCTTTCTGCTCTGTCGTTGAAGCAGCAATTCGCAAATGGTTTTTCGTCTTTCAACGTCTCTGTCTTTCAATTCATGTGGAACCCAATGTGACATCTTTTGAATCATTCCCATGGCTTTCAAGCGTTTGGAGACTGTTGTTTGATCAACGCCTAATGCTGCTGCAAGTTGTTCCTGCGTTTGACACGAAGTTGTTCCTGCTCGAGCAATGCTGGCAATTCTTCGTCTTGAAATTTTTTTGGCTGTCCAGCTCGCTCTTGCTCTGCCAAGCCGAAATCACCACTTCTAAACCGTGCAAACCACTTCTGACACGTTCGCTCAGCTAGAGCATGGTCACCATACACTTCCACCAAAATACGATGACTTTCAGTCGCACTTTTCTGCATGTTAAAGTAATGCAGCAGGACACCCCGCAAAAACACTTTATCAGGCACAAATTGCGCCATGTTCACTTAACTACAAACTGGTGTTGTTGACGCTTTAATCCACTGCCCTATACTACGAACGATACGCGATGACAGGGGTTTGCAACACATGTGTGGATACACGGAACTGTGGGACGCTCCGTTCGTTGCGCCATCTCTTGTCCACCCGCACGAATTAATTCCTAGACCAAATAATAACGCAATAATTATTAGAGGAATAACTAATAACACAATAATTATTATGTCAATAAGTAATGACGCAATAATTATTGAATCAATAACTAATAACGCAATAAAATTATTAGATGAATAACTAATAACACAATAATCATTTTGTCAATAACTAATGACGCAATAATTATTGAATCAATAACTAATAACGCAATAAAATTATTAAATGAATAACTAATAACACAATAATTATTATGTCAATAACTAATGACCCAATAATTATTGAATCAATAACTAATAACGCAATAATTATTAGATGAATAACTAATAACACAATAATTATTAAGTCAATAACTAATGACACAATAATTATTGAGTCAATAACTAATGGCGCAATAATCATTGAACCAATAATTACTGTTAGTATTGAATCAATATTGGCATTGATCAACACCAATATCTTCTCTCTATGACTTACGGTTCCTGAGATATGGCTCCTTAAATATCCCGAAATCTGAGCTTTATTTATTTTATTTTATTTTATTTTATTTTATTATTTATTTATTTATTTATTTTGTCCATACCTCGGGAACGATAAGAGTGAAGTGAAAAATTCCATCACTTCTTTAAAATAGTTTTTGATGCTCTATCGAATGGAGAGGGCTCAAAATTGAAAAATTTGCAAATAACGGACGCACACATACGCACACACAGAGACAGAGAAAGAGAGAGAGAGTTAGTAACGAACTTCACCAAGAAAACTCTCTAAGTTCGTTGAACACAGACTTAGAGAATTGAGTAACGAACTTTTTAAGTTCATTGATTATATTACTTGGCAAAAACAATCTTAATGGTATAACGAAGAAAAAACTACAATATACCAATTATGGAAACATTAAGTTGCCTTTCCTTTGCACGTACAGCAATATAATCACAGGGTGAGTTTTCTTAAAATTGAGACTGGAAAATATCTGGAAAAATAAGCATCCCAGAAAAAAATATTTGAAATAAAAAGTTAATATTTTGGAGGGGGGATATTCACCTGTGATAAAATTAGCCCCGCTTGAGGTGATTTAAAGGCAACTTTGAAAACTTAAAAGGAGGACGGGGCAGGGAAACTTTATAAGAGGTGAATTTCCCCGTTATAAATACTCGTAATGACTTTTTATTTGGAACATTACTTTTGTCCGATGCTTCTTTCTTCAGATATTTTGCAGTCGCAAGTTAAGAAAAATGCATCCCTATATAATGAGGTGATATAAGAAAGTTTCAAAATTAATTATGTTCAGAAGTAACTAATTAATTTATCTACATGTACACAATATCACTCACAAAGTAGTCCCCTTACACAGTAATACAACGTTTCCAGCTCTCTTGCCACTTTTGAGTTGTGTCCTGGAAGACTACTTCTTGAAGCTTGACAAGTACCTCCTGGATTCGCGCTGAATTTCCGCAATGGTGAACCACTAGAAGAGGCAATGTTAGCAGAAGCCAAGTCTGGAGAATACGGTGCGTGCGGAAGTGAGATTATATTGTGCTTTGCGATAAACTCATGTGTGAGCAGAGAACGGTGACAGGGTGCATTGTCATCATGGAGCATATAGCTCCCTGCTAAGAAGCTTCCAATTATGTTACTTAAATGACATATAGCTTAACTTTGTGTACTTGTACCTAGGTACTACCAAATTTTACAAAGGCAATCAAACTCATGGAAATGAATCTGTGTTAGTGATAACAAATGACAAACTTAAAGTTTTTTTTTTTTTTTTTTTTTTTTGCTAATTAATAAACTATAAATTGTTACATCTTTCAATTTTAGCTAAAATTAACTAGCTGTATGGCCTATGGAACCAAGAGTTTCAATGCCGCGTTCACAAAAGCTCTCCATTGACTTCTGTTCTTAATCAACTGGATCCAGTTTCTACTTTGTATTCCTATTTCTGCGAGACCCATCTTAATATTGTCCTCCCATCTGCGCCTAGATCTTCCTAATGGTCGTTTTTCGATTGGTCTTCCAGACAAGGCTTTGAAAGCTTTTTTTACTTTCTTCCATCCTAGCTATATAACCTGCCGACCTGAGCCTCTTAGATTTGATTATCCTAACAATGTGTGGTAAACGGTATAAACTATGCAATTGCTAGTTATAAAATTTCTGCCATTCTAGCTTCTCTTGGTTCCAAATATTCGTCTCAGGATTGTATTCTCAAATACTTTCAGCTTGCGTTCTTTTCTCAGAATAAGCGACCATGTTTGGCAACCATACAGTACAAACAGGCATGATTATCGTTTTATATATTTTAAGCTTCAAATTCCTCGACAGAATTCGCGACAACAAAAGATTTTGAACTGAATAATAACATGAATTTGCTGTTTTCAATCCATATTTAGTTTCTTCGTGTATATGGTCTAGGTCTGTTAAGATTGATCATATATACATATATTTGAAAGTGTTTACTTAGTTGAAAGTATTATCTGATTTTGATGCATCCATAATTTGCAGTATAGAAACTGTTACGTATTTAGTGTTCTCTACAGTTACTTTCAAACCCATGTCCCTAATAATAATTTATGATTTTATTAGACGAATGTTTCCTTATCAAGTAATCGTGTATTTCCGTATTTTAATTTAACTTATATTTAACGTAAAAATAAATAATTTAAAAAAAGGGGGTTGGAAGAATTATTAGTTTATTTATTAGCGTTCCATACATTCAATCAGCTTAATTCAGAAGACTTTGAATGTGTACTTATGTATTGAAGTTTCTTGTAATCACTTAATCACATAAACAACAACTATTAAAGATGTCGAAACTGCATAGAAAACACAGATATTCCTCAAATTGTTACCGTTAATTAAAAAAAAAACTGTGACGTTCACATATGTTACAGAGTACTTTATAGCATTTTTGTTCGGATATATGCTAGCAAATATGTTGCCATAAATACTTTCATGTCACCTGGTAGGTTTTTTGCAATTTATCAACGTTTCATGTTGAACAACAATCACGGAACAAAATGAACATTTCATTTCACTTCATGTTTCATTTTACTGCACGATTTGCTTTCGTTTTCAAATGAATTGAATCAAGTTCACCATACGAAAACACAACTTTATGTCCATGGTAGGCTACACTACTGTAAAATGAGCTAACAATTCTTGCTGTACAATCATTAAATTGCCAGCAACTCGTAAACACGACTTAAGTTTCCCAGAATTAGTATGTTTGTAATCAAAAGGACTGTGTGGATGTAGTATTGTGTATATTTGAAACTTATTTCAGTTGCATTGCTTGTACGAATTTGCACTGTTGGTATACCATTATATACCACTTTCCTTTTAAAATTCGTAATTTAGAAAGATTCAACCAGTGATGCCAGCCTGAAAATTATAAAATTCCATCTCGAGAGGCAGAAACTTCCATTTTGCTCTTTGATTTCCCATGTTATACTAATTGCAAGATTAAATTAAAAAGGATATGAAAAATGAAATTATTATCGCACATTTTCTTCAATATATGAGTAAACTACACGTAAATTTCGATTTTCTACATTTGTCAAGTAGCAGATCAATAACTACTTTTCTTAATTGAAAGATGCAGTTAAAAATGCTGGTGTAAACAAGTACATTTTGTAGTCAGGATTTAGTATTTACATAATTCCTTTGTAATTATCATATTGTAATGAACGTAAGGCTAATAGAAGAATTTCATTTTTCAGTCATTTTGTGTAGAACATTTTTGAAGTTGATTGTTTCTCATTTTTACTTCTTTCCTTTAATTGCATTTTTTTGCATTTAAAAAGTACTAGAGCACAATTTAGATTTCTTGGAGCTTGTTTCTTGAGAATCATAAGTTACTTCTGGAATAGCATAGGTTTTCTGGTAATAAAAGTTCACAATTAATCCTGATTTTAAGATTATTAAGGAGTCGTTGATCTACTCTCTGGCCATAGAGAATGGTGCTGGTGTCGATGAAAAATTCCATATTTGCTGCCAAATGCGATAAAAAAAAATCCCTTTACCTGTTTTCGAGAAATTAATCTAAAAATACCATAAAATGGTATGTTTCCAACAGGTTGGCATCACTGGGTTCAACAAGGAAAAGATAAGATTTTGTGTAAAATAAATGCACTTGTTTCTTCTACCTTTCCTGTTCGTACCTATCGTCATCGGAATAACGAATAGGATTATCTCAGCACCAGTATCTTATATGAATTTTCGAGATCTACCGATCGTTGCACCTTTTCATCAATTCGATATCAGAGTAATAACATTTCCTCGCCTGTGATTCTTACAGATATGTACAAGGATCAGTGAATCTCGTAATATCATATAACGTGCCAGTGTTAACTTAAAAACGCAATTATTTTAGATACGTCAATTGGTTACTCGAACCATGCGCGCCGACTACGTGGGTGCTCCGGAGCTCCGGCACCCACACAAATAATCTTGTGAGTGCGGCGCACTCACACGTTTTAGTTTGGACCCGGGTTTGAAGCTGTTTCTCTTGTGTTTAAGTCAGGCGAGTTACCGACTGACCTAAGGCAGCCCCAACTTATCCTTACAGTTACCGATATATTTTACTTTATCACAGCACAGCCCTTTATGAGAGTGTTCATAAAAGATTTTAACTAAAAATAAATAAATAAATCAAATATCGAGACTTCCTTAAAAACACATAGGCTAACACTTCCCGCCATTGATATACACCCACATAAATTTTGGAAAGTCGACGCCGTTGACTCGAACGATGTGTCTGGTAGGAAAAATAGAAATCACTTTAATAAAATAAAATTAAATTTCTTCTTTGAATAAATACTAATCATTGAATACTTCAAATGACAACACAAGATATTTGCTTTGATATAAGTTCATGCAATTAAGCTTAAATAAAAGAATACACGATCTTACACTGATGCTAGCTAAAGTGCTCCTAATTTTCAAGACATATATACGTGGAGGTTTGCCTACAAGACGTCACATAACTCTTCCAATAGAAACCGTTAAGCTATCCGTGACGAGACGACACATTCATGATACCTACTCGAAATGGGACACCTTCAAGTGTTATCTCATAGGCAATGCTACACTCTGTTTACTGATTGTTTGCCAAAGACAATTTCCTCGAAAATGTTACAACAGTGCAATATCTTGGTGAGCACCACAGATTGATACTTTTTGAATAAAGATACACTCCTGTTCATATAGTCACGTCCCTAATTGCTTATACCGGGAGCAATAAGATTGTAGATCTGCATCCTACATTGTATTGTATATACAACATGTTAAATATATTAGTGAACAAATCTTTATAGATATACTCTACTTTCCTTCTGGGAACACGCTAGCTCCAAAAGCGCCGATCCTGGGGGGGGTCCTGGCCCCCCAAATCTCATGAAGGCCCCCTATTCTATTTATGAATATGACAATATTTGACATAATTTGAATGCAATTTGTCTTAAAATCCTCATATATATACCTCATATATATCTGAATGCCCCCTCCCCAAATTTACAGAGAAATCGGTGCCCTTGGCTAGCTCAATGGTACAGCACTCACTTTATGATGCTAGTGGTTCCTCATTCGATCTCAGGACATGTAAGTTTGTGGTGAACAACATCGTATGTAATGAGTTTTTCTTGAGGTTCTCCTGTTTTCTGCCTCCTTCTACTTTCTGCAATTCTGCAATAACGATTCACTGTCATTAGTTACAAGTCTCCTATAGCAGGAAGGACATAATTAGAATGTCAAACTACAAATTTCATTTCATTTCATTTACCTAATGTCCTGCTATCTTATCATTCTCATTTACTAGCGTCAATTACCCGCTTCGCTGGGTTAAAATAAGAAAAAATAGTAATATATTCCGTCATTCAGTTACCTTTTTACTATTACTGAAGTGCTCTCTGATAGACTATATTTTTGTTTTTTTTTTTTTTTTTGTCGAGACGATAATTTTTTTGTCGTGAAAATTAAGTATAACTATTGTGAGGTGAAATTGACTTAAACTGCATCGGAAGTGTCACTGTTCTTCTCAGAGACCCCGAAAACTATGGATTCGACACTAATATTGGTCAATTTCGGACATTTTTATATATCTTTCCCCTCCCCTTTTCTAACAAGGGACATGTTTCGGTTCGAACGCGAGGATCAATATAAAACTTGGTAGACATATACAGGACTAAGTACTGACCACTGTAGGGGGAGTCATTCCCGTGTAAAATTCGTTTTCCGTCGACAGCGCCACCTATCCTTCGAAACACTAGCAGTTAGATTCCGCGTTGTAGAAGCTGAGTGAAGATCAGTCATGTGCGTTAGTGCGTGGTAGTAAGCTCCAATTAGTGTTCGATGTAGTAGACTGTGTGCAAAAATGGGACGGGCTGTTGGCACTAACCGCCTTCATGTAGTTGAACTGTTAAAAGGCAAACGCGCAAATTTAAGGATCAGACGTCAGTTGGAGTGAAAGATGAGTCATTTGCGACTTTTCTGTGCAATGTAATTATCAGTGAATATGAAAATGAATTAGAAATGATACACACATCGACACTCTACAGATATTATGAATTGTTCGTGAAATAATTCTTGCTTGTTTCTAAAGATTTTCAATGAAAGTCGGCGACATTTTGAGCTCCGATAAGCCAACTTCTTTTGCCGCTTGGAAATCCCAGCACTGTAAATGCCAGTAATGTACTGATACACCATGCTCTCTGATGACTTCAGAGTTTGGAGTTTCATTTCCCGATTCCCTTTGAATGAAGTAAAGTTCGTAGACAGCGCGTATCCATAATCCAAATATTTTTGCAGTTATTTAACAAAATAAGTTTTTTATGTCGTTCCAGAAGCTTCCTATACGAATTGTATCCTCCTTCATGATAATCTTTGTAGATACTCCGGATTTCGTCTTCCGTAAACTGAAAAAAAAAAACACTTTTCAGTTTTCGTGCTGGAGATACGTCGTATTCGCTTTGACTACTGTCTTGTTCCCGCTATGGAATACTGTCTTATTCTCGTTCTGAACTGCTATCATAGATATCTTCCTGTGCCCTGCTATTTTCTTCATAATATATATAAAGTGTCGATTTGCGTATCATTGCTAATTTATTTTCGTACTCACTGATACTTAAAGTGCACAAAATGTCTCAAATGACTCATCTTCCGTTCCGTTTGATCCATAATTTTGCGTCTTAGTTGCTTTTTTAACAGTTCAACTACAGGAAAGGAGTTAATGCCAACAGCCCGTCCCATTTTTGCACACAGTCTACTACATCGAACACTAATTGGAGCTTACTACCACGCACTAACGCACATGACTGATCTTCACTCAGCTTCTACAACGCGGAATCTAACTGCTAGTGTTTCGAAGGGTAGGTGGCGCTGTCGACGGAAAACGAATTTTACACGGGAATGACTCCCCCTACAGTGGTCAGTACTTACAAGGGAATGAAGGGAGAATTGATATCGAGTTGGAACGTTGTGCATACATCAATCGAAAGCACTAATGATGCTGATTAAGAATCTGTAATAAAAAGTTTCCACATAAATGTATTGAAGGATTTATGTCGATTTGTCACTTTTCACATTTTGCGAGATTTTGTTGTTTTGAAATTAGTTAAGTAGGTGAAAACAAAAGGATGAACTCAACTCACAGAGCTTGCTACCTTCTAAAGCTAATAATCTATGTGAAATGCATAGCGAGAAAGCATCATAAGCCATATTGCACGCATAATAAAGTCCCTGTATGGTACTGTCATTTATTCGGTTAAGTGCGCAACAACTTCGATTCTCCATGCCTAGCTTCGGACTGTAAACACACGCAAACAGTTGTCAGTGTGCTCTCGCCAAGGTAACAAGGTGCTTGTTTTGATGTGTACTCAAATGTTGTTCATTTGTTACGTCAAGGTGCAAAATGCCGCAAATGAATATTGCCAACGTCTTGGCAATTGTAACTGAATAAGTCAGCGACTATATCCAGCGGAATCGGGTCAAATTTGCTGAACAAACGTCAAGTGAAATTGACTTTGCATCCGCCATTAGTGGCATGATTATTGAAGGCTGTGAAAAAGGCGATGTTATTTCAGAAACTTTGGTTTTGGCAGACTTTCGCGTGATTGACGGTGATACACCAGTGGCATATTTACATACATCACGAAGGAGCTGTTCGATTTTGGATGGAGACCCTGATTATGAACCATCGACATCAGCAGGTCATCCAAAAAATTCAGACACTCGGAAATACATAGACAACGAGATGACGATGGTTCTTGATTGTGCATGGACACCGCGAGGCAAATGCAGAAAAATCACTGCCATCCGTAAGAAACACTCTTGGGCACCAGACTGGCCTGTCATTCGTGCGTGGAAAAGGCAATTCGCATCTGGTGGTAATAGAGAATTGAAGCTAAAGCAAATAAGCGACGATACGTTTGCCGATTTCAACGCAACTGTTG
This sequence comes from Thermobia domestica, assembly GCF_964235325.1. Classification (NCBI taxonomy): domain Eukaryota; kingdom Metazoa; phylum Arthropoda; class Insecta; order Zygentoma; family Lepismatidae; genus Thermobia; species Thermobia domestica. The sequence continues at coordinate 235,096,901 of NC_137456.1, forward strand.
CGGCTGGGCATTCAATTCACGACGACGACATATGAATCTGGGCTATGAAAAATGCAGCCAAACTTGATTTCGCTCATTCGTTCGATTCTTCGTCTTGGTGGGTACAGCAGTTTAAAAAAGCCCGTGGAATTACCAGCCGCCGAATCACGAGTCGCGTGACGAAGCCCTGCTTCGAAGATAAGGAGCTTTTGAAAACGAAAGCAGACAAATTTGCGACCCGCATCAGCAATACAATCAATGAAAAACGCATCGCTGCCGCAAACGTTTTGAACGCCGATCAGAGTGGTGTTCAATATAAAATGACAGGAAATCGCACTCTGGCGTTCAAAGGACAAGATAGAGTTGAAAAAGTTGTGCAGTTAACAAATGCTACAACCCCCTCTTTCACTATGTTGCCAATAGTTGCGATGAGCGGAGTTGTTCATGACAAAATGATGGTAACACTCCAAGAGTCTAGCGGAAAATTTGGGCCAAGGGTGTGGGAAACAATGATCAAACCCAAAATCTAGTGCTTGATGCATCGAAAAGTGGCATCATGACAAGTGACGGCCGCGACAAGTTTGTTAAAGACTTGCTGTCTGCAACGATTTCACCGAACGAAGAAAATATCGTTCTACTTGACCATTGGGGTTCGTTTACAGACCACACGCAAATTGCCGCGTGTTTGCCAAATGGCGCAATGGTGAATGTTGAGAATATCCCGAAAAACTGCACGCGATTCTGTCAGCCGTTAGACGTTTATGGGTTTGGTATTTGGAAACATTATTTGAAGAAACTTGAACACTATGTGAAACTCGAACTTGACGGGTATAAAATATTTCAACGAGACCAGCGCATTATATTTGCTTCGATTCTACACAATCAGATGAGTTCGCCAAGATACGTTGGGTTGTATCAATATGCATTTATTAAAGCTGGTTATAAGACTGGTGAATATTCTGCTTTTGATTCGTCAAGCAAATTTGGTTTCAGGTTTGCTGTCGCCAACTGTAAGCATTGTGAGAAACTTGCGAGAATCAGTTGCTCTTGGTGCAAAGACATTTTTTGCTTGAACCATTTTCTTGTTGATAACCCTGAGTATGTGCTTAAATATCATTACTGCACATCTTATGTCAACTAATACATTTGATTCTGTTATGCTCCAAACGTTATGTTTCCTCAAATATGAGTAACGAAAACATTTCCAAACGATTTCTAGTGCGTGAATTAGTAGTTTGTATGTTTGGTAGCGATTGGAATTGAAATAACGTGAAAAAGTGCGAAAACTGTGAAAAGTGACAAATCGACATAAATCCTTCAATACATTTATGTGGAAACTTTTTATTACAGATTCATAATCAGCATCATTAGTGCTTTCGATTGATGTATGCACAACGTTCCAACTCGATATCAATTCTCCCTTCATTCCCTTGTTAGTCCTGTATATGTCTACCAAGTTTTATATTGATCCTCGCGTTCGAACCGAAACATGTCCCTTGTAAGTTGCACCGTCAAAGTGACATGACAAAAACACTCCCAGGACCGAACCTCATTAAGACCGGTCGAAAATTTGATCAAGATCGGTCTCTAGGTTCAAATGGTGTGAAGTCGCAAACATAGTCACTTTTGTTTTATATGTAGATTTCTATTGATAACGTCCTTCTCAAAATTACCTTCTTCGATGCTGAATTAAAAGATTTTTTTCCTTAGCGGTTTTCCATCTAAGTGAATCTTTCTCTCTCTCTCTCTTTACTTGCTAATAGCTCCTACCTTATAGTTTTGGTTAATAATAAAGTATAAAATTAAGTGACATTTTCTTTAAAACTCTAAGTATTATGTACTTTTAATGTTGGCAACACTGATCCAAGGAATATACATAAGTATATAAAACCGAAAGGAGAGAGTGTACGTTTGTAGCACGCATAAAAGTTTCAAGTGAAGTATAGCCAGAGAGTTTGGGAGAATCGAATTTATGATGTTATTATTTACTTTATGTGCCGTAAAGAAAATTTATTCACGAATGAAGAAGATCTCACAGTCATAAACAATGCCTTATTATTCACATCATTTCACTCTTCAACACATTATGTCAAAAGCTATCGGATATTCAACCTTTACAGCTTTCTTTTCTTTATCGTACAGGACAAAATGTACGTTACTGCAGTTTTAAACCTAATTTCAATTCGATGATTTAGAGTGCAAGCATCTGGTAGTTATTATACTTTGGTACATTAAGCCGTAACAATATACATAGTTTTCTTTGATATGTGTAACATACCCAGTAGCTACACTATTTTTTTTTATAAGTAAAGGATAACCAATATACTTTAAAATACTTTGTTGTTAAATTCAATGAGATTTTTTTATTAAGTAAGTGTTATAGAACGAAAGGATAATATCCAAATTGATCAAAGATGGCGTGGGTCAATGAAAACTTGACCACGTTCCACTGACTCACCACCCAATGTTATCCACTGTGACCCACGACCCACTGGACGCACCACTCACCATGACCCACTTTGATCCACGACCCACCATAACCCACTCTGACCCACCACCCACCATGATCCACTCTGATCCACCACTCACCAAAACCCATCATCATCAACTCTGACCCATGATCCACGCCCTCCTCTCCACCGACTAAAGTGTTTACACTTGTAATAAAACAGGGCCGTGAAATTGTCACTAATCGGAGTTTGAATTTCTACGGTCAATCGCTCAAGTACCACTCTCTTCAATACAGGCATGTCTGACCTTTACAATATAAAATGGTAGTGTTTGTCATGGGTCATATTACGATGAATTTCAATTTAATTATTAAATATATTTATTTCCTTGTTGAATTACAGATACTTTTCAGTGGAAATTGGATGAAAGTCTCAAATCAAGATAAAGTAGGCCAACGAAAAAAAAAACAGTAAAATTCGACTGCATCTCGAAAGCCAAGTAGTAAGTCCTATTGCTATTATTACAATTGACCAACTTTGTCCACTCTGCTCAGTGCTTTGTAGACAGCACCTTCTGAATACTGGTGAATACTGAATTGTAGATACATCTCATTGAGTTCAGCAAAATGGTATAGGTGAGCATGAGTTCTCATTAAAATTGATTTTAGCGTCTCCTTCAGGCTAAATGAGACATCGGCCTACAGCTTAGAGTGGATCCACATGTGCTCTCTCCAGGAATTAAATCCGGGTCTCCGAAGCCAAAACCGCATACGCTAACCGCTTAGCCACGATAGAACTCTTTGAGAAAATGGAGAAAAACATTTTTTTCATAAATCTAAAGTTCATGTTGTAACTAGGCCAGGCCAGGTACATCATAGCTAAGGTTTCCTTTGTGATATTAGTAAGAGACAGTATACAGTGTGATTAATAAGATACAACCAAAATTATCATTAACTCTTTAATTTTGAGCTCCCTCGTGGTTAAGCGGTTATGACGTTTCGTCCGAGAATAATATTGTAAAGCAGACATTAGTTGAATTTTTGATGTATTCGTATCCATGACAAAAGTCATAAACAGCAGAAGTAATTTCTGTATTCTTCCTAACAGTGCATTTATTATTACTATTATTATTATTATTATTATTATTATTATTATTATTATTATTATTATTATTATTATTATATGCATTCCTCGAGTCCCTTCAATTATCAATAGAAGAGATTTAAAATTTTATAGAAGATAATATTTTAAGAAAAGTTAAATAAGAAATGACAGTTATGTTTTTAACCACCTTTACTGAGTATACGATGTTTCTCTGTAACTGACATTCGTTATCTTTTGTGCAAGTATCGATTCTGTGGTAATTCAAATATATCCATGTTATTCTGTTGATATAAGGTTTTTTAAACTACAGTAAATTTTGCAATTAGACTATGTACGGAATATAGTAATTCTCATTATTCTTAGGCTGAGTATACATTGAGGGAGCAAATGGGTAGAAGCAAGTGTTGTGAATCAGTCTTTCCCGGATCAACTTAATTCTTTGCTCTCTCAGTTTAGAATTTTAAAGAAAATGTATATACATAGCCACTGCACTTTATCACTCTTCTGTAGATTTCCTACCGTCTACCACAAGGCCTACAGCGAAAGACAAACAACAAATGATAGACAGTTCAGATCTCGCTCGGCCTGCACACGCGCCGGCAGAAATGCTCGTGTAATTTTGTCAAGCGACAAAGAGATGAGATTAGGCCTAGGCATCCGACACTACTGCAAGAGTCGTGCGTTTCAAGTGACCCTGGAGCTCGCACTTGTTAGTGTTCGGCCGACCTATCTGCACGTATAGATAGGGGCTTTCCAACAAAAATAGAGTGAAAGTGATGCGCAACACTTGTCCACCCATTTGCTCCTTTAGTATGCCGCCAGCATAGGCGTGCGCAACGTGGGTGCCATGGGTGCCTTGGCACCCCCATTAGACAAAATTTTTGTTATGTAGAATTGTTACAAACTGATAAGAGATTACGTGTAAATTATTTCCCGTCTGCATGTGTGCCGTGCGTCGCCGACTAGGCATGGGCGCGAGACCAAACGAGACGAGAACTAAAACAAGTCTCGTCTCGTCTCGCAAAATCAAAAGCTGTTCTCGTCTCGCGTCTCGTTTCGTCTCGCAGACCTAAGTTCTCGTCTTGCGTCTCGCAAAATTTTGGAAGTCTCGTCTCGCGGTCTCGCGCGAGACTTCTCGCGTTGGTCTCGCGGTCTCGCAAATCAATACTGGAATAATGTAGTCTTCATTAGACCCTTTTAAAATAATGTATACTCAAAGTTTACATAGTTTTGTTTCATAGTTGCATTGTTACACAATGCTTATCCACTCATTCCGATTCACAATGCTTGATTTTACACCCCACATTTTAGGTATTAAAAAATGCCAGTTTTCTGTAGTCTCTGTCTATGTGAAGTATGAATGAAATCAGCATGTTACATTTGAGTAATCTTACTTGCAAGATAAAAGCTTTCAAATAACTTGGTAAGAACGGTAACTCAAATAGCCGTATTTATAGTAAACATGCAGCGTTAGTAATATATATTTCACAACTTAAATGCACTTTCATCTAAATATTTTCTTAACAATTGAGAGTTAAGAGATTAATCTTTAATAACTACAAGAAAGACTACAATGAGCTTAAATAAAAAATTATTATTATTATTTATTATTATTATTATTACTATTATTATTATTATTATTATTATTATTATTATTATTATTATTATTATTATTATTATTATTATTATTATTATTATTTAGTCTAACCGAATTACATACAAGACTTCCAATACTTGGAATTATTGTCACATGGAATTAAACAGTTACAATTTTAGATCTAACTCTGTTACACGTAACACACGTTGGAGATCCAGAAAGCAACAATGCAGAATCGATAGTCACCTTGAAAAACTAACATAAATCTGAATCTTACTTACATACTCTACAAAGACAATCACAAATATTACCTAAGAAATTGAAATTTCACATTAATTCGTCTTCAATAAGAAATTAATTCATTTTCTACAACCCCCCCCCCTCACACACACACACACCAAAACAATTTCACTGTTCCGTACTGAACAAAGTGAAATACTGATCTACGTAGAAATGATCCAGCCAGGATCGATGGATATTTTTAACATTTAATATTAATCTGAACCTTGCATATTCTACAGAGATAATTGCAAAAGTACCTAAGAAATTAAAATAATGTTTTCTTAATTATTCGTCTCCAATAAGAAAATAATTCGCCCACACACACGAGTCGCAAAAACAATTTCACTATTCCGTACAAAATCATCTTTGAACAAAGTCAAATACTGATCTAGACGTGGTCCAGGCAGGATCGATAGATATCTTAAACATTCAATATCAATCTGAATCTTACATATTCTTCAGAGATAATCACAAATATTGCCTAACAAATTAAAATAATTTTTTCACAATTATTCGTCTCCAATAAGAAGTGAATTCACACACACAAAACAATTTCACTGTTCCTTACAAAGCCAACTTTGAACAAAGCAAAATACTGATCTAGAAGTGATCTAGAAAGAATCATTGTATATCTTGAACATTCAATAGCAATCTGGATCTCACATATTTTACAGAGATTTCACAAATATGCTCTATTACCTAACAAATTAAAAAATATCCATTTCAATCTGAATTTTACATACTCTACAGAGATAATCACAAATATTACCTAAGAAAATACCGAAGTTTTTCACAATTATTCGCCTCCAATAAGAAATGAATTCATATGTATATGTATGTATATGTATATGTATATGTATGTATACATATGTATATGTATATATGTGTGCAGCACCAAGGAAAGATGAATTTACTGATAAGTTACATTCAAACATTCTCTGAAATTACGAGAAATCCAAGAGTTTATACAAAGAAGAGCTCTAGCAGAGTCGTTCGAAAGCCTGCTTCTTTGCTTTCGAATTGTTAAAGAAGCTTTAGAAAAAAGCCGCTCTGATTGTACAGATGTTGCAGTGATACTGAAAATGTCTCTGGCCATGTGAGCAAGGATAGGGAATGACGGAGAATGAGATTTCCACCACTCCAGGATGTTCGTATTGTGGTCTTCTCTTGGAAGGCTCAAGTATCGGGACAGTTCCTTTTCATCAGTAAATCTTGCTTTCTTCTTGTATAAAATATCAAGGTCTAGTTCATCCTTTTGGTCATTGTCCATTGTTTGCTGATCCGGGTCTTGGTTTCCTGGAGTATATCGACGAACATATTCATGTAGCATATCTCGGAACTTTCGCAAAGATTCTTTCTTCAAGTCTCGGCCCCATTGAGTTAGATCAAATGCCTCTTCCTTGTGTCTTGGGTCAAGAACTAGACAGGCACAATATACCCAGTTCATTTTTTGATAGTGGTCAACATTTTATCTCTCGCTGCTTGATACGCCATTATCAGCTGCTCATCGGAAGCTGATCGATCTATTTTGTCGGTACACCCATGTTTATTACAAAACTCGATCCTGACATTATTAACTATCTTCTCTTCAATATGTATGATGGTACTTGCAAAAGAATGGCATATCAATATCACAAATGTAAACTATACGAGACCGCGAGAAGTCTCGTGAGACTTCTCGCGCGAGACTTGCTGAAGTCTCGTCTCGCGTTCTCGTCTCGCAAAAGATATCAGGTCTCGTCTCGCGTTCTCGCGCCCATGCCTATCGCCGACGCAGCGTCGGGTGCAATGACGCTATCTTTCCTTAGGGGAAAGGGGGACGACGACATTCCATATGGTGGTACTTTAGATCTGGCACCCACATTCCCAATATCCTGCGCACGCTAGTGGCCGCCAGTCTTAGGATCTACATTACACGGAAACTTTTAATGAAGTAGTTATATTGAAACAACAGTGCACAAATTGAAATCGAGTATTCATACCATAAAACTACTAAAGTAGATCCCATATGTTAATCTCAAATGACTTTACACAAATTCACTAAAGGGTTTTATGTAAAATATCGTAATATATAGTAAATTATGTGAGATAAAACATAAAGTAGATGAATATATAATAAACAAAACCAATCTCTGCAATATAGTTCCAAAATTACAATATACAAGCGTAATTTCATAAATTTGTTGCAATGACCCATAAATTACATTGTTTGTTCTAAGCCGAGTACGTTATTATAATCGGTCATCTTCTATTATGATCAGTGGCGGATCTAGTAGGTAAAAACTGGGGGCACAAAGAACCCAGAATATGATACATACGAATCATTAGTTTACTACAAACTTTCAACAAATAAATAGTATCTTAAATTATTTTTGTCATTTTAAAACTGGGGGGCCTAGGCCCCCGGCCCCGGGCTAGAACTGTTAGGATAACTTTATTTTAGCTTCTGGATCAGTAAACAACAGTTGATGTTATTAGACAATTATTAACTACTACATTGAACAGCAAGCAATCATTAAATATTTGGTGTAGCATGACATGAAAGCATCAGAAATACATACGTAATGATTGAAAAAATACTCCAGTGGACGTGGTGTTGTTATTTTCCGAAAATAAAATTTAGTGCAATTCTTAAAGACTTATGATTGTAAAGTTACCAAGTATTATTATTATTTTTCTTTCCGAAGAATATAACTGTAAGTTGAGAATGTCAATGAAACTTCGAATTCATATTTATAGGATTACTTAAAGGAGAGAGAAGAAAGTTCACTCTTTCTGAAAACTAAAAGTGACTTCATAGCTGGTTCGTGACTTTAGAAAGAAGATTGTAAAAGACATTCGGAAAGTTAAACACAAATCATGAGTGCTGAATGTTGCCTTATACTCTTCAGTAACGTTCTGAAACTTGCTTTAAGGGAAGATGACAACAGACCCATACCACTTCAGAGCAAAATCCCTGCGGTAGCTAGTGGTTCCAAGGCAATAAAACATTCTCCTAAATGACTGAATTCAGCTTCCGTTAACGCGAGAACTATAAAGTGAAACAAAATGTTTATTGCTACATTCTCTCTTCTTGAAGCTGTAATGCTGTTTCTGGTAAAATAACGTCCAGTATTATCTGACGGTTTGATAAGAAAGCTGAATATCCCAGAGAAACCATTAGGTCTGAACATCTGGGTGACTACAAAATATATCAACAAAGGGAGGAAACATTATGTGCTTAAACTGATCCTGATTCATTGAATAGTCAAAGCAAAAATGTTTACTAATATATGTTCTACAGTATCCTTTTGTCGATAGCTTCGAAACTAATGGAGCAATTTGAATATAGTTATCTGTAACACACAGAGACTATACTGTATTATCTCTAAGTCAAATATTGTACGCAAATTCGTTGAGTTCTACTTTTTGAAAAAAAATGTAAAGTGTATACGCTTTTAATTTTTTTGTCCTTATCAACATCAAGGCTATCAAGAGTGGGACCTAAAATTAACGTGAGTGCCGAGCACTGATCAGATCCTGAAACCGTTACAGTTGGCAGATCATCATCCAATATCAATCCTTTCCTACAATATAGGTCCTTCCCACCATACTATCTCGCCTTCAGTAGAGTTAGATTATAGGAGCACGCCACCGTTTCCGGCTACACTTTCCATGCGGTTCCACAACTTTCATTAATCCAATTTTTGGTGTACTTGCTACTTAAATAAACCATCAAAACTGAAATGAAAATAAAATGAAATATTTCAGTTTAAGGCCCACTGTTATGCCCTTAAGACTAAGAGAGATGGACGATTAAAGCCAGTGAATGATGATGGAAGAATTGTTAGAATGAGAATGTGGGAGGAAACTGGAGTACCCCGAGAAACCCATGGACACGATATTATCCACCACAGACTTACTTGGCCGGGAATCGAATCAGTAGCCCGACGCGTCAAAGGTAAGCCCTCTACCACTGAAAAACCATGCCCCTCATCATAAAAATTGTGTCAAAGTTTCTAGATACATTTGGCAAATAAGCAGTTTAATCAAGAAGAAAAAAAGATAGGAAAATAGCAAATTATACTGCAGTACCTCCATTTACCTATTTTTAAATTAACATGAATTAAACATTATTTTCGAATTCAGATAAAAATTCCATTTGGGACCGAGGTCGTGCTTATTTTTTGTTACATTCTTTGACCATGGCAATAGCTTCACGTCTTACTGTTATTTTTATTTTGATCGAATGTGTAATAGGAATATTATGTAAATTTCCTAATAAGGAAGAAATGCTATAACATGTGGTGTCAAATGTTTTTAATGCTATATTTCTCTTTCTGGGAATCTACTTTCCCTAGTAGTATAGTTAATACCTTATAGAAATATGTTGATGAACTATTTTGTGATTGTCCAGGTTGAAATACAGGACTCTGCTTTCTAATTTTGTATTAGGTTTCTGCAATTTTTTTTAAATATAGAAAAAAATGTTTTATTGAGGTCAGTAACTTATTAGCAGGGATTCCAGTGTAGAAGACTAACATTTGAGATTACTTCGGAGAGGCTGTTTTATTTTATTTTAAAATATATAGGTAGATAGGCAGGTCTTCAGCTATTTTGGATGGACGAATTTTTACTGCACAATATAATAGCAATTAGGAAGTATTTAGGGTGTTGCTTAGATGTCGCTATGTTTAAGGGATTTAGTTTACGAAAAACTACTTTATATATATACTCTGTCTTTCCGTGTGCCCTCCGGGAGATAAGAACGTCAAGAAAACTGAATGGATCAATCAATGTTAACATGATGTAGAGGATCAAAAGTCAGAAATCGACTTCATTGACGAACGTAATCCATCCAGTTGAGCCCAAGATATGGGCAATCAAAAATCAGTTTCCCATGTATTCCTATGGAAGCAATTATGTATGTCACCCTTAAGTGATAGAAACCCGCAAAGCTGCTGAGATTAGCGGGTTAGCATAATGCTCAGGATTAAAAATACTAATATACTTCATTTATTTTAATATAAAATGCCATATTTAAACGTACGTTTGGTAAAATTTAAGTTGTTAAGCAACTTGGTTTACCAAGAACGAAACCAAACTCTTTGATATGGCGTTCACTTTGACATTGTTATTGGTTTATTTCAAAAGGAGTGAGGCTAGAAAGCGTCATGGGTTTCCTAGGAAATAGGTTCTTTTCACTTGAATATAGAGAAAGGAATTTCTTGGATATGGTTGCCCACGAAATCGATAGGAGAAGAAATCAGACAGAAATCTTTCAATAGAAATAAATACACTTTCCGAGACGGGAAATTAATTTCATTTTTAAAATAAAGTTTTCGAGACGAGAAACCCTCAATTGATATCTCGTAGGCAACTTCAAATATAATCGGAAAGACTTGAATAATGTGGAAAGGGGATGTTTTTCTTCAAAATACAGTAGGAAATGACGTATGTTTCACAGAAAGAATACACTCGTATATTGAAATACAATAGATAGTGTCTTAAGTATTTTGATGGGAAAATTTTTACTTCCTATTATCAGAGGTGGCCAACCTTTTTAGATCTAAGAGCTATTTGTCGTTTTATAAATCACTGGTGGTCTATTACATCTATTTCACTAGCCCGCTAGAGGGAGTCATGAAAAAAATTACAATGGTCAATACAGGAAGTATGAGACACAAACCACCGCGGGCTACCTCTCACGACTCGCCGCTCGACTAGTGGATCGCTGGTGACGCGTTTGGCCACCCCTGCTCTATACAATCAACATGACTTACACTCAAAATTTCGTAAGAAAAAGAAAGTTAATTTTACATTCTGGTTCATGACAAATACCATGAAAACTCCATCATTTCACATTACAAGTACTATGATGTCACTGTTAGGAGAGCACAAACAACAATATATTAGTTAAAATTCACTTCTGTCGATTTTCTCGAGAACTACGCATAAGGATTTACCCTCAAGAATGCCTTTACTTCACGTTAATGCCATCTATCGATTTATATATGTCTCATCTTTGGACATTCTTTTCGTTATACACTATACTAAAGTGGCGGCAATGACTCGTAAAGCCTGAGCTCTACATCATTCATAGAACTGTTTTGTTTCATGCGTGATACATCGCAAGATTTCAGTACAATTCGTGGAGAGCTGCCTTCGGAACGCTCACTTAAGAGAATCTCAAATATAAGGAGTGCACCAACAATGTTTCCAAGTTTTGAAGACATTGTGAACGAGCGTCAAAAAAAATTAAAGGACTATAATACGAACGGTAACAATGACTCGAACTAAATGGTAATAATAATAAAAATAGTCAAAATTATAAAAAAAACGACAACCAAAATAAATGAAACTAATCCCAGCGGCAATCCGACAACACTGTATCCTCAAGACATATTCTCAATTTAGCGCGACAGACTAAAGTGGCAAAATATCACGGATGGGAGTTGACGATCAGGGATACCCCAGGCCAGTAGCCAGCCAAAAGTGTAGGGGGGCGGGGGGAGTGGTGAACTATAACTATCCAACCATGTTATAGTTCATCAAAATATTATAGTTCATTTGCAAGTTTACCTTGAAAATTTTAGGGTCCAGTAAAAATTTAAGGGGCCGGCTCCCCTAGAGCCCCGTGGATACGGGCCTGAGACAACTTCGCGTTTTATTGGGTGCTGAGATCTGTACAGCTAGGTGAAAAAAAGCTTCACGACTACTAGAGATTGCTATTATATTGTAGAGTTATGTCTCTTAGTAGGAAAAAAGACAACAGTAAATATGAATGAATATTTGGAAATGATTAGAAACTAGCACGCAGAAATTGTTAGTGCACCATACTACCTTGCTATAGTCTTCCTTCCTTCCTCTGATAGTGTGATCGCCGAAGGAAGTCATCCCTCATATGAGGCGAAACAATTTACAGTAATTAGAATTCTGGCTGTGTACGCCAAACTTGAAAAGCGCTATTTTTCCCTTAAAATCCTGGCTAGTGTTGCCAGCCTGAAACGTAACATTCTAGGCTACGGGAAGCCAGCTTGAAAAAAAACTATTTATCTTAAGACGTATCCGTAGCCGACGTTAAGGGAAAGGGAAAGGAAAGGAAGGGAAAAAAAATTGGGTCACCGATATTATTCCTTTCTTACGCTGTAATTATAGACCAGTAAACACAACGCTACTTAACTCCAGATTCTTGTACACTAATGGCATCGTCGATGTTGAGGAAGAAGAGAAAAAAATCATTCAGAACAACACCATATATCTTGCAACTCTGTTTATTTAACTTTCCTTGTAATAACGTATAATACTAGACTCTCATTAACATTTATGATCATGGATAGCTAGATTCAAATAAAAAAAAAATATATGTATTCCGTTTAAAATTCTCAAACCTTTAATGCCAACACAACTCAAAGGTGAGTAACAGTAGAAGTTAAACAGTACTGTAATAACAGTGAAAGAGTTGTTTACAATTTAACTAAACATTAGCACAAAATCCTCGGTAGGCTACTTCACCAAAAAAAAAGAATTTTTTTACCAATTACATTACTGCTCGTAAATATCTCATTGCAGAGAGAGTAGACCTACGGCTGTGTCGATTGACCTTCCCCCTTTAAGTACATAACATCTCCACTTTGTCCGCATCCAACTGTTAAGAGGGCATTTCCCTCAACATAATTTACAATTAACAGCGGCGGTAATAACAATACACACTGTAGAACATTACGGGGAATACAAGACCAGCCAGTGAAATTAGACTCAACTCCTGACACTTTCGCATTGAAGTACGAGCGGTATCGTACACCCACCGTCTTAGCGCGCCTCACTGAACGAGTGAGGAACATTATAGCTAGAACATGACATGAAGACAACTCGAGGATTTAACACAAATTTTTGTGGTGTGGCGACTTAATACTTGGATTGTAAACTATATATATATATATATATATATATATATATATATATATATATGTGGATATTAATAGACAATACGGAATACCCGCTACTGGACAGACATAAACTAGCCATCGCTAATCAATCTTTACTTTATCAAGTGAAGTACCTGAGAAATAGACAATACGGAATGCCCGCTACTAGACGAACATGAGCTAGATGGTAGCGAGTAATACGTTATACATCTAAACAACTCTAGGAAATCATTTATTCAAAGCAAGAAAGAAACGGTGTTGATATCAGACTACCCCGCCGGCGTATGATTCGACTTACTGGATAGAGACTCACTTTCGTTTACTCGGACATGTTAGTGACGAGACTCATTTTAGACAATATTATAGACATTGTGAATTGATGCACACAATATGTAAATGCACTGAGAAACCAATGATTAATGAATGTACGTATATTATTGTGCTTTATAAAACGACTTGAGACAGTAGAATAAACACACGGTAGTAATAATATAACCTTTAGATACTGTAGACAGACATAACTTGGACGAATGTATGAACGGTGGACAAGTTCTTCACCACTTCTCGGCCGACATTACTCTCTTCACAGGACGGAATAGAGAATAAGATATAGTTACCTGGAACAGTGACCAAAGCTCATCCGACTGATTCCCTGCTTCACAAGTAGACAACACTAGCCCCCCCGGACCAGTACATCGGGCTCCATTCGGGACGACATTCTAGGGTGGCAACCGGTTCAGAGGACTTCTTCGACATCTCACCATGTAACAAGTGCAACCATAACCTCGGCGCAGGTTGTTCAAACGATGACCCCTCCTTGGTTAATAGCAAGAACATACATTCCACTACTATCTCCACCAGGTAGACAAAATGATCACTGCAAAGCTGCTGCAACGTTCACCTTCGCAGCAGCGACCACAGTCAGGTACATTTAAGTCCCAGAGAAGCAGGCGGAACTGACGACAAGTAACAGAGGACAGAGTCCCTTATTAAGGAAAGCGTAGGGACGGCGGACGGAAATTTGCAACGTCAAGAGAAAAAGGCCATACACCAATCGAATTTAGTCCCAGAGACAAATACCAAAAGGACTATTGAACTTCAGCTTCCATCACAGCAGTGGTTAGTGAGTGTCACACCAATCCCAGCCATACTCCAAACACACACAGGTCGAGTGTTTATGGGTAAATTCTCTTGTAATTCACTGTATATATATTAGCCTAGCATACCGTTCGACTATGGCAACTCTTAAAGACTCTTAAAGACGTGATAAAAGAACGATCACTCACTGCACTATTCACAATAACTCCATGTCCAAAGACAGGAGTAAAAACTACGCCTCCCTCTTAACTACCACCATGTTTGGATTACAAAGAGGGCTGGAAAACAAAGGGGAGCGCTCTTCCATAGCCCGCTCACTCTTGATTGGTCGCTCCTTACTACGCATCAAAGCGTAGTATCGAAACAACAATTTAAATAATAAAATATATATAACTAAGTGGGAATAAAAATTATATAAATAAACGTTTATATACTCACGTTTATAATTAATCTCTCTGTTTAAACGAAACACAAAATTCAAAATTATTTCAAACAGTCAGATCTATTCTCAAAAGCCGCTCAACGCAAACCATAGACATACAAAGAAAAGTAGCATATTCTGACTACATACATTAGTCCAATTGTCGACCATCTTGAATCCTTCACGAGAGTCGAGAATTGAGAAAATATAAAAGAAATAACATTAACTAAGAGCTGATTAAACATTTCCATAAATAATCTCTTTGAGAAAATGTAACGCTCAAAGACGAACGTTACATCCACCTAGAGGACAGAAAAATTTTTTTAAACACCCTATATATTATTAGTTAAAGTTATTTATATGGATAATTCCGAAGAAGTTCATCTCTCCGTTCTTTGGAGCAGTTGAATTTCTTCAAGTTATGAAAATTCTGCGTTCCCACACTTTCCCCAGTGAGGGTGTGTAAAATCACTGAGTTTTTCAGAACCTTTCTAGCCAAGAAAGGGCCCGAGAAACATTTCATATATTTAGCAAATTCTCCTTTGATTGAAGAGGAAAGATGGTGAAGTCTTACCATTACTAGGTCTCCTTCTTCTAACTTAACCTCCCTTCCTGTTCGTTTCAAAGATTTCTTAGTTTTATTAGTAACTTTAGGATACAATGTAATATGACGATCTTGGGTAGGTGTCTTCTCTAGAACACCAGGCCAAGGAAAATTCTTTTTAAATGCTTCAATAACAGAATAAGATAAAAATAGCTCTGCAGGCGTACAATCAGTACTACTACATAACGAATAATTGAGGAGTTCCTGACATCGCTTCAGTACAGTACACCACTTAGAATGATTACTATGATACTCCAAACGAATAATTCGGTTGAGTTCTTTATGGCCCCTTTCCGCCAAACCATTCGAAGAAGGGAAATAACTAGACGTTAATATTGATTTCATATTATGCTCCTTACAATAGTCCTGCCAGAGGCGCGAAACGAACTGTGAACCTTTGTCCGAGACAATGGCATTAGGATAAGGAAACAAATAGAAATAATTCCTTTCCAACACTGAAATTATACCTTTAACATGAGCAGTCTTTAGAGGAAAGAAACAAAAAAACCTAGAATAAATATCAATAATAGATAAAATGTAATAATAACCATTACTAACTGGGAGCCTCCCAACGAGGTCTACCGCTAAGCGGTCGTGAGGTCGACTCGCTTCTATATGAATTTCTTCTTTAAGTATTACTTGATTGGCGAACTTTGTCTCAGCACAATCAAGACAATCTCTGATATACTGTCGAATTGGCAGCCTTTGTTTCTTCCAGTAAAATAAAGAACGACATAAAGACACACATTTCCTAGCTCCAAAATGACCACGTGAATGGACTATTCCAATTATTTCTTTTACTAACTCTTGAGGAATAACCAAAAGCCATTGGTTCGAATTTCTATGCTTGAAATATAACAAACCTTGATAGCAAGTGACATGTTCTGGAGAACTATCCAATAAAGACCTTAACTTAATACAGAAGTCGTCATACTGCTGCTTTTCCCTGACTTTTTCCAGGTTGAAAAGAGACGAATCTTGAACAGACAAGAAATTGACATGATACTCTTCCAACTTAGAAGGCACTTCCGGTGGATTCCTACTCAATGTGTCCGCTACAAAATTTAAACTTCCAGGACAATGCTCGAAAACAAGGTCGAACCTTTGTAATTTAAGAAGCATACGAGTCGTCCTAGTGTCTAAGTTCTTCATTGAAAAAGAATGAGTGACGGCAGCATTATCTGTATGAATATACGTGGTTCTTCCAAGAATATATTGTGAAAAACGTTCACACAGAAACAAAACAGAGAGCAATTCCAACTGAAAAGAAGACAATGAAAGTTCGTGAGGTTTAACTCTACGACTAGCGTAGGCAATGACATTTGGATGATCGGACCCATCAGGGTACTGTGCCAGAAAACCAGCCAAATTCTCTGAACAAGCATCCGAATGGATGTGGAACGGTAAATTGAAATCCGGTTGCCCCAACGCAGGTGGATTACTGACGATTTCCCGCAATTTATAGAAAAGATCCAAAACTTCAGCAGTGAGTTTGTACTTAACATCCTTCTTAATAAGGTCGTACAACGGAGAAGTGAGAGTCGAATAATTTGGAATAAACCGCTGTCGCCATCCCAATAATCCTAGAAATTGACGCATTTTCTTCTTGGTTTTCGGGATGGGATAGCATCGGATCGGCTCATTATGACGTGGGTCAACTTTAACAGTCTGACCACTAATGACATGTCCCAGGAAGTTCACTTCCGTCAGAAGGAAGCAACACTTCCGGAAATTTAGGGGAAAATTTCCACGCTCGAAAATTTCGAACACACGCTCCAAATGGGCGAAGTGTTCGTCTAGAGAAGTACTAGATATTAAAATATCATCCAGGAATAAAGTGACAAAATCTTTAGTACTTTGATCGAAGTAACTATGCATGACACTCTGGAAAATGGCGGGCGCACTCTTGATTCCTTGAGGCAAGACCAACATCACGTATTGACGTCCTTTATAAACAAAACTCGTACAGGGGTATGACGAAGGATGGAGACCTACGCCATAGTATCCTGACGAACAGTCGAACTTTGAAAAGTATTGCGCTTTCGCTACACGGTTCAATATATCACCTATTGGTTCCACTTGAGCCTTAGGAGCCCGGACACGGTGGTTCAGTAGGCGAAAATCAATTACGGGTCTCACAGCACCAGACGCCTTGCGAACACAATGCATGGGGTTCCGGTACGGTGAGGTCTGTTCACGGGCTATGCCTAATTCAATCCATTTTTGCAATTCTGCCTCAAATTCCATTTCCATGGATTTTGGCACAGAATAATACGGTCCTACAACAGGTTCTTCGTCAGTTAATTCTATCTTGTACAAGGGCGTTTGTATCCTACGAGGATACTCGCAGAAAATATTACGATATCGAAGTAACAAATTATATAAACGTTGCTTAACGTTAGTATCTAAATCTTCTCGAGATGAGATGTAGTCCTGAATTTCAGTTTCCGAGAGGTTAGATTCAGGAACTATATGCACATCTGACACAGAAAGAACAGCTGAATTTTCTACTGGAGGAGGAACCTCTAAAATGTTAACATCAGAGCACAAAAGTTCGGAAGGAAGTAATTCCTGCTTATCGGACGGCCATTCAGTCTTCCCGATCTCAACCCTGTTTGAAGACAAAGCTACCATAAGAATACTATTTTGATTAGTCGGAATTACGACATGACTACCAGCATTATCACGCAATCTGATTTCTTTCCTCTCCCTGTCGATAACAGCTTTAAATTTGTCTAAAAATGGACAACCCAAAATAAGATCAGTTCGAAGATACTTTATAACAAACAACGGAATATCAAACAAATGACCCTGAATATTTAAACTAAATATCTGGACACCTTGAACTGAGAATTTTTCTGTACCGGCAAAGGCACCCAATGACAAACCAGTATATGGTCGCAATTTAGCAGATGAGAATTTTAATTTCAACTGTTTCCAAATATTCCAGTCCAAAAGGCATAGATCTGATCCACAGTCAATAGTACAGGTTAATTGGACTCCTCCAATGTTCCCTTTGACAACAGGGGAAGAAGAAAAATAATAGTCGGGCTTTTCTTTTTCTTCATCCTCCTCAACTACAAAGTTTACGTTAAATGACATAACATTATTGCTCTCGTTATTGTTTACATCTCCAGATAATGACTCGACCAAGACATCATAAGTTTTGACATTAGTTTCTGAATCATTATCTACGGGGACTCGAGAAATACAGCAGTCGTTTCCCCCCGTGTTCGGAAAAGACTGCAACCTTAGTTTTCCGAAGTAGGTGAAGGTTGATCTTCCCTCGGATTGGAAGATGCTTCATCTCGTCTCCTATCATTATTTTGATATCTTCCATTACGTTCTCGATTTCTTCCACGATAACGGTTTCTACCATTTCCTCGATATCGATTATTATACTGATAATTATTACTATTATTGTTATTGGTATTGTTATTTCTACTTTCAGTCTGAGCATAGCTTAAAAATTCAGTTTGACAGCTACTGTCAACATGTTCTGAATTACGATTAATAATTTTAGCTTGCTTAGCGAATACTTTCTTTGTCGGACGCCTAACTTCATGTATAGAAGTATACTCAATCCCAGATAATAATGCTACTTTACTCATTAATTCGTCAACACTATTATATTGCTGAACAGACAGCAAACGCATATCTCTAGGCGGTAAACAATTCAAAATTAATTCCACAAGTTCCGAAGTACTCGGGGTTTCACATATATTATAGTAACTTTCAACTACAAACCAAACGTAGTCTAACAGAGAAGCGAATTTTGTCTTATCATAGCGCAAAGATTGCAACGACTTCTTCTGTGCACGCTCTATCTGGGGCGAACAATACTGATTCTTAAAAAGACGCACAAAGTCTTGAAAAGTTTTGATTTCGGGAGCTACTGAGCTATACCAAGCGAACGCGGCTCGCACCATACAATGTTCTACGACCCGTAGTTTGTCTCCATCAGTAAGTGAATACATACTTAAACATTTCTCAAGATCCCTCAAAAACTTCCTTGGGGCTCCAGGTTTTATATCCCCAGAATACGAAGGAAAAGATTGTAAATCTTTCTGCTTAATCGCAAAAGGCAATGAATGCGGTGCTGTACCACTGAAGGTGGCAACACTGTTTCGCGGTACCGGATTATTCGGCACAATAGTAGTGCGAAAAACACTAGGATCATAACTAGGCTCTAAATAGCTAGTATTAAACACTGGTGGGCTATTCCCAACATGAGAAGTGATCCCTCTCGACATTGACCATGTGACAGTGTCAATAGTACGAGTACTATTACTTACATTATTACTGTAATAAACAGAAGAATTAACATTTGGGAAAATATTTAAAGCACTGGCAACCACTTTAGTTTCAATAGAACTAGCCGGAAACTCATATTTAATATCTGGTTCTGATTGCACAAACACAGGTTTACTTACATAACTAGTAACAAACACATTACGTTCAGCAGACGTACCAACAAGAGTATTGACAGGCAAATTATCCCTTGGCTCAGAAAACGACACAAGAGAATTTTCACTAGTACAAGGACGTTTACAGGGGACACCTTCTTTACTCAGGCTCCCACACTCAACTGACGTAAATTTCGGTTTCTGCAATTTATCCACTTTATTAGTTAGGGTTAGCACTTTAGCAAAAAGTTTAGATTGACTGGTATTACACCCCTCTAATTCAATTTTTACTTCATCATTTTCATTTTCAAGTTTTTTTATTCTATCAAAAACAACTTTTAATGCTTTATGATGAGATTCAGCTTCATTCTCAATAGAATCAACACGAGATTCCACAGATTCAACACACGACTTAACAGACTCAATACATAACTTATTATTCTCAATACATGACTTATTACTGTCAACTTCTACCTTAATGTTATCTAACTGCACTTGCAAATCCTTTTGATTAACAGTTAAAGAACTACAAAGATTTTCTACACTACCTATTCTTTCATCAATTTTATTAATTGTAGTGGAAAGGTTATGTACATTTTCAACAATGCACTCCTGGATTCTAGTATTGTTAGCTTCGTTACTCTCTTTAACTTTCTGCTCAACGCTTTCTATTTTACTATTAATATTAGCATTACTTTCTTCTATCTTGCTCAATACAAGAGCGAACATTTCAGCAAGTTCACTCATCCGCTCCGTCCCTTTTTCGCTACCTTGCGGGGACTTAGGCGAAGAAAAATGTTTGGGAGGTGATTCATTCTCACGCTCCGACACTTCAGGAGAAGTATGTGCGTCACATTTAGGACAAACCCAAACAAAGGATCTGAACTAACAGCTTCGAAAACACTAGAAGTATCTTTTAACTTAACACAAACAAAATGTGACCATTCGTGACACCTGTCACAAGATATAGCACGTTTCTTATCGGAATCAATTTGTTCCACGGCAGCAAGAGGCTCGCTACAACAAACGCAAATAATATCATCTCCATTAGGAAGAAGATTCCTCGACTCAGCCGACATCCTACTTACTTACTTAACTCTTAATAAACATAGACATATGTGAGCTCTATCCAGCATATCTCATCAACACCAACGCGACAGTCCGTATCACTCGTTTCTTCCCGCATAACACGACAACAACCAAATAGTGTAACATTTTTAGATAATAAAATAATCCTACAGCTGGGTTCGCCAACTTGAGGCGAAACAATTTTACAGTAATTAGAATTCTGGCTGTGTACGCCAAACTTGAAAAGCGCTATTTTTCCCTTAAAATCCTGGCTAGTGTTGCCAGCCTGAAACGTAACATTCTAGGCTACGGGAAGCCAGCTTGAAAAAAAAACTATTTATCTTAAGACGTATCCGTAGCCGACGTTAAGGGAAAGGGAAAGGAAAGGAAGGGAAAAAAATTGGGTCGCCGATATTATTCCTTTCTTACGCTGTAATTATAGACCAGTAAACACAACGCTACTTAACTCCAGATTCTTGTACACTAATGGCATCGTCGATGTTGAGGAAGAAGAGAAAAAAATCATTCAGAACAACACCATATATCTTGCAACTCTGTTTATTTAACTTTCCTTGTAATAACGTATAATACTAGACTCTCATTAACATTTATGATCATGGATAGCTAGATTCAAATAAAATAAAATTATATGTATTCCGTTTAAAATTCTCAAACCTTTAATGCCAACACAACTCAAAGGTGAGTAACAGTAGAAGTTAAACAGTACTGTAATAACAGTGAAAGAGTTGTTTACAATTTAACTAAACATTAGCACAAAATCCTCGGTAGGCTACTTCACCAAAAAAAGAATTTTTTTACCAATTACATTACTGCTCGTAAATATCTCATTGCAGAGAGAGTAGACCTACGGCTGTGTCGATTGACCTTCCCCCTTTAAGTACATAACATCTCCACTTTGTCCGCATCCAACTGTTAAGAGGGCATTTCCCTCAACATAATTTACAATTAACAGCGGCGGTAATAACAATACACACTGTAGAACATTACGGGGAATACAAGACCAGCCAGTGAAATTAGACTCAACTCCTGACACTTTCGCATTGAAGTACGAGCGGTATCGTACACCCACCGTCTTAGCGCGCCTCACTGAACGAGTGAGGAACATTATAGCTAGAACATGACATGAAGACAACTCGAGGATTTAACACAAATTTTTGTGGTGTGGCGACTTAATACTTGGATTGTAAACTATATATATATATATATATATATATATATATATATATATATATATATATATATATATATATATGGATATTAATAGACAATACGGAATACCCGCTACTGGACAGACATAAACTAGCCATCGCTAATCAATCTTTACTTTATCAAGTGAAGTACCTGAGAAATAGACAATACGGAATGCCCGCTACTGGACAGACATAAACTGGCCATCGCTAATCAATCTTTACTTTATCAAGTGAAGTACCTGAGAAATAGACAATACGGAATGCCCGCTACTAGACGAACATGAGCTAGATGGTAGCGAGTAATACGTTATACATCTAAACAACTCTAGGAAATCATTTATTCAAAGCAAGAAAGAAACGGTGTTGATATCAGACTACCCCGCCGGCGTATGGTTCGACTTACTGGATAGAGACTCACTTTCGTTTACTCGGACATGTTAGTGACGAGACTCATTTTAGACAATATTATAGACATTGCGAATTGATGCACACAATATGTAAATACACTGAGAAACCAATGATTAATGAATGTACGTATATTATTGTGCTTTATAAAACGACTTGAGACAGTAGAATAAACACACGGTAGTAATAATATAACCTTTAGATACTGTAGACAGACATAACTTGGACGAATGTATGAACGGTGGACAAGTTCTTCACCACTTCTCGGCCGACATTACTCTCTTCACAGGACGGAATAGAGAATAAGATATAGTTACCTGGAACAGTGACCAAAGCTCATCCGACTGGTTCCCTGCTTCACAAGTAGACAACACTAGCCCCCCCGGACCAGTACATCGGGCTCCATTCGGGACGACATTCTAGGGTGGCAACCGGTTCAGAGGACTTCTTCGACATCTCACCATGTAACAAGTGCAACCATAACCTCGGCGCAGGTTGTTCAAACGATGACCCCTCCTTGGTTAATAGCAAGAACATACATTCCACTACTATCTCCACCAGGTAGACAAAATGACCACTGCAAAGCTGCTGCAACGTTCACCTTCGCAGCAGCGACCACAGTCAGGTACATTTAAGTCCCAGAGAAGCAGGCGGAACTGACGACAAGTAACAGAGGACAGAGTCCCTTATTAAGGAAAGTGTAGGGACGGCGGACGGAAATTTGCAACGTCAAGAGAAAAAGGCCATACACCAATCGAATTTAGTCCCAGAGACAAATACCAAAAGGACTATTGAACTTCAGCTTCCATCACAGCAGTGGTTAGTGAGTGTCACACCAATCCCAGCCATACTCCAAACACACACAGGTCGAGTGTTTATGGGTAAATTCTCTTGTAATTCACTGTATATATATTAGCCTAGCATACCGTTCGACTATGGCAACTCTTAAAGACTCTTAAAGACGTGATAAAAGAACGATCACTCACTGCACTATTCACAATAACTCCATGTCCAAAGACAGGAGTAAAAACTACGCCTCCCTCTTAACTACCACCATGTTTGGATTACAAAGAGGGCTGGAAAACAAAGGGGAGCGCTCTTCCATAGCCCGCTCACTCTTGATTGGTCGCTCCTTACTACGCATCAAAGCGTAGTATCGAAACAACAATTTAAATAATAAAATATATATAACTAAGTGGGAATAAAAATTATATAAATAAACGTTTATATACTCACGTTTATAATTAATCTCTCTGTTTAAACGAAACACAAAATTCAAAATTATTTCAAACAGTCAGATCTATTCTCAAAAGCCGCTCAACGCAAACCATAGACATACAAAGAAAAGTAGCATATTCTGACTACATACATTAGTCCAATTGTCGACCATCTTGAATCCTTCACGAGAGTCGAGAATTGAGAAAATATAAAAGAAATAACATTAACTAAGAGCTGATTAAACATTTCCACAAATAATCTCTTTGAGAAAATGTAACGCTCAAAGAAGAACGTTACACATACATGACGGGTTAACATGGCAATAGATGCCAAAATCCCAGAAATCTATATCCTAATCCTAATCCTAAGTGATAGAGTTCTGACAATAAATAGATTTATATAAATTTATTTTTTTCTGAAAATAACAATTACAATGTATTTAGAAGTAAAGAATGCATACTCTAAAGTATGCATACATACTCTACTAAGAATGCAGGCAATCATGGGAATGTACCTAGGTATTTTATTAGATCGGATGGGAGACTCTCTCTTTTTTGTGAAAGAGGATTATGCTATCTTACACTCCCTAAAATTCTCACCATCTTGTTATCCTTCTATCTTAATATAGGTTTAACAATGGTAAGATTGAGGTTGAATGTTCAACCTGCGGATGGATTGATATTTTACTTGCAAACGTACAGTCTCATTCAAAGGTGCATTCATTCACATAACATTTGTTCGCGTAAGAACTTCCGAATTAATTGTAAAATTTGCGTACAAGTTTCCTGTAAATTAAGATACATCCTGTCTAATTTTAAACATGAAGCCACGTAGTCAATTCACAAACTGTTGACCGATACGTCATTATACTAGTGCTGTTAAAATTATTCGAATATTTTTTCTACTGCTTTCCACTATTCGAATATGCGAGTATTTGTTTTAAATATGTGTACAATTATTCGTTATTCGAGCAACTTTTTGAACAATTTTATTCGTTGTCCGAATGATTACTCGAACAATTATTTTAATAGCGAATATTGTTCGAATTTTCGAATAAGGAATCATTTTAATTGTAACACTACTAAAATACAATATGTGATAAAAAAAAAAAGTACGGTAAATGTAGTTGTACAGCGCATCTATCGATGTTGTATTCATTTCAACTAGTAAGCCCCGTAGCCTAAACCTTTGGTACAGTTAGTGTTGAGTTTGAACAAGTTGTGACATGTTAGTTGACTTCCCTAAGGAGAAGAGTGTTAAGAGTGTCTGTCGCACGTCAACATTAAGTTTTGTTCTAAAGCTTTAAAAAAAATGGCAAAGAACCTCACGAAATGTCAAAATCAGTGCCTGGCGATGAAGCGGTGGCATTTAAAGACTATTTAGAAGTAGTATGAGTCGTTCAAAAGCGGTAAGGAGTCGGTTCGAAAGGAGCAACGATCGAGACGTACTTCGACATCAAAAACACATGAAAACTTGCAAAAGGTGGAACAAGTGACAAGTTGAAACAGGTGAATGACTATTCGAGAGCTGTCTGAAGAACTCAACATCCCGTATGGATCTGTGAAAAGTATTTCAACAGCCGGCTAAATGGGCAAAATGACTTCCTTCTTCACCACGAAAACGCGCTGATCCACACCTTGCTTTTGATCCGCGACTTTTTGGCTGAGAAAAAATATTCCTGTCGGTCCACATTCGCTGTACTCTCCAGATATAGCACCATTCGACTTCTGGCTCTTTCCAAAAATTAAAACCGTGGATAAAAGAAAACATTTTGACACCATTCCTGACATTGAGAGAGCCTCGACAGAGCAGCTAAACGCCCTTCGAAAAGAAGCCTTCCAGAAATGCTTCCAGTCATGAATTCAGTGTTGGAATAAGTGCATTACTAGCCAAGGACAGTAGTTGAAGGATATAAAATCAAATTTCATGTAAGTTTATTAGTTTGTTTTTAATAAAATTATTCACCGTATTTTTTGAAAACACCTCGTATACCATGAAACGTGAATTTAAGATCAAGGAGTAAAGAAAATAGTATATTTTATAAGCATACTACACTTAAAATATGCTGCTTTCTTTTGGTGCAGTTTGTATGGCATGTCTTGGAAAATAACCACAACTGAAACTGTAATATTGGAAAAAGTACTTGTTACTTACATAAACAAATAGTCAAACAAAATGTATAGTTCTACATATAATGTTGACATTACTTCCAGATTCATTTCAACTTAATTAAGGAAAATCAATTATGAACAGTTGCTCCAAGCTTATTTACTTTCCTCATGGCCACGTGGGTGGGTGGTAGATAACATTGTGCCCATAGATTTTCTCGTTCCGTCTGTTTCCTCCCACATTGTTATTTTACCAATTACTTCATAATCATCCATGATCTTTAGCCCAAACGGCATAACCGTGAGGGAAAACTAGAAATTTCATTTCATTTCATTTTACTTCTCGTGTCTCGCCTTGTTTGTGTACTGTTTTTTTTTTCATCCTCATCATCATAGGTATTCTGCCATTATTGACAGGGCACTTGCTGCAACTGAGATGCTTCAATGCTTCACGGTCTTCTGCTAACCTCTTCGTCTTCACGTACGATTTTTCTGTTTTAATATGGTCTATTAATTGTAGCCTCCATCGTCCCCTCCCTCTCTTTCCTGCTACCATACCTTCTAGCACGTCCTTTATGATATAGTTCCTTCCAGAGATGTTCACCCTCGCGAGGGTGGCCCTCGCGAGAGCATCCTCACCCTCAAGTTCCCTCGCCCACAGTGACGCGAGGGCGAGGGAGCACGAGGGTGAGGACAAGTTTTGGCCGCGAGGGTGAGGGTGCGCGAGGGCGAGGAAAAGCTTCGACGAAGAAGGTGAGGGTGCGCGAGGGCGAGGACAAGTTTCGGCAGCGAGGGCGAGGGTGCGCGAGGGCGAGAACAAGCTTCGATGTCGAGGGTGAGGGTGCGCGAGGGCGAGGACAAGCTTCGACGAAGAGGGCGAGGGTGCGCGAGGGCGAGGACAAGTTTCGGCAGCGAGGGCGAGGGTGCGCGAGGGCGAGGACAAGCTTCGATGGCGAGGGTGAGGGTGCGCGAGGGCGAGGAAAAGCTTCGACGAAGAGGGCGAGGGTGCGCGAGGGCGAGGACAAGTTTCGGCAGCGAGGGTGAGGATGCGCGAGGGCGAGGACAAGCTTCGATGGCGGGGGTGAGGGTGCGCGAGGGCGAGGAAAAGCTTCGATGAAGAGGGCGAGGGTGAACGAGGGTGAGGGCCAAGTGTTACTGCGGGAGCGAGGGTGCACGATGGCTAGAGACAACTTCCTTCAGGAGAACGAGGGCACGCGAGGGAGGAGGACAAGCTTCCTTAAAAGCAACTGTTTTGGAGTTTGCTGTTTGACCTCTTTTGGAGAGAGGCAAAATTTAAAATATCATCTGCCATGTCCCCTAGATGAAAAGTTAGTGTCATAGCAAGGTTATACATTAATCGTATTTTTCCTTTCAATTAATTGCAGTAGACAATTTCTCGTGTGTACGTACATAATTATTAAAAATAATAATGCAAATAAGAATAATATTTGATTTTTCCCATGAAAGTTTCCGGGTAGAAATAGCGCTACATTAAGAAGTAAGTGTGCCTCATTGTTGCCCTCCCTGTGATGGAGACGTTTTAGATAAGAAGTGTCTACTACACTGTCATGTTTAAAGAGTGTTGGTAGACAGACAGACAGTCACTCACGTCATTCAGCTGTAAATGACAAGAGCGCTGATATCTGAACAAACACAATCAATGAGCGAACCATCAGAATGCAGTAGAACAGATGGAAAAAGACTTGATGGAATGACTTTGGTTCATAGATGGCCATTTTGCTCTGGACTCTCTCGGACTCGGGCTCATTTTTTCCAACTGGGCTCTTGCTCATTTATTCCTTTGGGAATCGTGCTCGGGCTCACTTCCCTCAGTTAGACTCGCGCTGACTTATTTCATTGGCGCTCGGGGTAGCGCTTAATTATTGAACCCGAGAACGGTCGAGCGCGATTGCCGAGCTAGCAAGCGTTGGGCTTGTGAGTTTGGATGCCCATGAAATGGGCTGATTAATAGCATACATCCTCCTCCAATGTCCACCACTGATGAAGTTGTTACAATTAATCGGAACTTTTAACTTTTCATAGTTTTGTGACAGCCCAAACTATTATCTGAATCGATATTTGTTAAAATAATGTCAGTCACTATTGTATCGATTTTCATTGTTTCTGCTTTTATAATCTACGTGGGTAAAGCTATCATTTAGTTACAAAATAAATAATATGTTTTTTCTTGTCCTTAAATAGAAATATCTGACACGTTAATACTGAAATTTTGTTAAAAGAGCTGCTTTAACAAAATAAATTTAATAAGTTCCACAAGACATAAGTTGTTTATGCAGCCGAAATTTGCAACTGTTGACTGATTGCCGTTTAGCGTCCTCTTTCGTCGGCGAGGCTATGAGAAGTGGACCTATAGGTTTAACGCGGAATTCGATCCACTGTCGTTCAATGTTCTCCCACTCGGAATTGTCCCCAGGACCCCATGCACCAAAGGTTCGCGTGCAAGCTAGTGAGATAGGGTTTGTATGTTGTATTGTTCAATGCTTTTTATTAGGAATAAAATACGTTACAGGATGATATACTGATTGTAAATAATATAGTGCAAGTATTGAACGATTGTGTGGTAAAAGGAGAAATATAAATTTGGACAAATTAAAAAAAGGCCTGAAAAAAACTGTAGGATATATGAAACATATAAAACTTAGGAAAAACCACTTCAGCAAAACGAGCAGGATTTTGTTGTGGGTAAACAGTTTAATCATATTATTATTAATTTCGCACAAATGTGCCACACATCATAGCATGGGCGGCGATTAGGGGGGCAAAGGGGGACAGCTACCCCCCCCCCACTATTTTGAAATGACCCATTAATGTCGCTATATAGTTTCATTTGGAAATATAAAATTTTTTATGCATTAAGGTTCATAGAATGAAAATGGTGCCATAAAATATTTGCCGTTCCGTGAGTACGTATTAGTTGTCTTCCCGTGCAGTTAAGAAAGCTACAGGAGTTGCGTTTTAATTGCCACGAAAAATGGCTCAAAAATTAACCTATCCGAGTGTACTTTCATATTCATTTCTTCTTACAAGGGCTCGATATGTTAGTCAGCCGCTTTGGAACTAATTGAGATAACATTTCGCAGAAAAAGAAGTCCTTCATAAGCAGTGTTTCTTTCAGAAACAATCTTCTGGAAGGGGCATACTTAGTATCCCGGGGCGGCACTGCAGGTACCATTCTATTCATTATTATATTATAGACGTATTATTTTGGTCTCCTGCGGGGAGAGGTTCTCAGAGCTTCGGGGAGCAGTACCCCCCAAAAAAACATGTCTGGAAGAAACACTCTTCAGACTGTTGATAAATGATGTAAACGTCACTATCGACCGAGATCTCCATTGTAACAGTTGTTCCATTTTAGGTGTTCCACAGTAAGTTATACGATGATATGTTTAGTTTCCTTTCTTTAGGACGTATGTTAAGCAAGGGCGGATCCAGGACGGGCTTCTGGTGGGGGTGGTGGGTTGTAATACTGCTACTTAGAGCTACTTTTAAGAGCTCCAAACTCTGGGATGCGTTTTATTTGTATATATAAAATAAAGAAGTTTCCTCTTCTGGGGGGGAGCGATCGCCCCGACCGCCCCCCCTGGATCCGCCACTGACGATAAGGAAATAATTCAACAAATAGGTTGAATAATTGATGCTGTGATCCTCACGAAGGAGGCCCTCTCGAGGTCTCCTCACCCTCAATTACCCTCGCCCTCAATGATATGAGGGCGAGGGTGCGCGAGGGCGAGGAAAAGTTTTGAGCACGAAGGCGAGGGCGAGCGAGGATAATGGACAACACCTATCGCGAGGGTGAGGGTGCGCGAGGGCGTGGACAAGCTTCGATGGCGAGGGTGAGGGTGCGCGAGGGCGAGGAAAAGCTTCGACGAAAAGGGCGAGGGTGTGCGAGGGCGAGGAGAAGCTTCGACAGCGAGGGTGAGGGTGCGCGAGGGCGAGGACAAGCTTCGATGGCGAGGGTGAGGGTGCGCGAGGGCGAGGAAAAGCTTCGACAGCGAGGGCGAGGGTGCGCGAGGACGAGGACAAGCTTCGATGGCGAGGGTGAGGGTGCACGAGGGCGAGGACAAGTATCGACAGCGAGGGTGAGGGTGCGCGAGGGCGAGGACAAGCTTCGATGGCGAGGGTGAGGGTGCGCGAGGGCGAGGACAAGTTTCGACAGCGAGGGTGAGGGTGCGCGAGGGCGAGGACAAGCTTCGATGGCGAAGGTGAGGGTGCGCGAGGGCGAGGAAAAGCTTCGACAGCGAGGGCGAGGGTGCGCGAGGACGAGGACAAGCTTCGATGGCGAGGGTGAGGGTGCGCGAGGGCGAGGACAAGTTTCGACAGCGAGAGTGAGGGCGCGCGAGGGCGAGGACAAGCTTCGATGGCGAGGGTGAGGGTGCGCGAGGGCGAGGACAAGTTTCGACAGCGAGGGTGAGGGCGCGCGAGGGCGATGGACAATTCCATTCGCGAGGGCGAGGATGAACGAGGGCGAGGGCCAACTGCTACTGCGAGGGCGAGGGTGAGTGAGGTCGAAGTAAAATGAACATCTATGGTTCCTTCTTAGATAATGTCATAACCAGTTTACCTTCCTCTCCTTAATAATACATCTAAAATTGCTCTTTTCTCCACCACCATTTCTAACACCCTCTCGGGGCCGCGGTGGCTCAGTGGTAGAGCGTTCACCCTCTTGTGCTTGGGGTCCCGGGTTCGATCCCAGCCCCCACCAAGTGAACTTTGTTGTGGACAAACACCGTGTGCGTGGGTTTCCTCGGGGTTCTCCCGTTTCCTCCCACTTTCTTCATTTCACTCATTTCTCATAATCACCGTCTCCTTTAGCCTAACCGGCATAACCGTGGGACGTAAACATCAAAGATTTCATTTCATTTTCATTTCTAACACCCTCTCATTCGTTTTACGCTCGACCCCGCTAATTCTCTCCGTTATTCTCCACAACAACATTTCGAAAGCTTCCAGTCATTTTTGCGTAATGTCCATGTTTTTGACCGATACGATACAATACTCCATACGAAGCATTTTATAAGTCTTTTTCTGAACTTTTTATTCAAGATCCCAGAAAATAGAATTTTTCTTTCTCCTAAAGGCTTCTTTTTTCATTCCATTCTTTTCCTTTTTTTCACAAATGATAATAATAGGTTTTAGCCTCATACAATTTACGTAACTGCAAGGTTTATCCGGAAAGTAATGAGACTGACTCCAAGAAATAAAATTGATACGATTGGTACAGCTTGCTAAACTTCTTCAAAATACTTTCCTTGGATATCGACAACGCTTCCAGTGAGATTTCCACGCAGTTGACGCCTCTTGGAAGTCAACTCTCTCAGAATATAAGTAGTCGGTGCCTGGATGGCCAAAGCGGCTACCTTTCAAGCTTCTTTTAAGCTTGAGAAATAGAAAAAGTCCGCTGGGCTTATGTCGAGACTGTATGATGGCTGCGGCAATGTGACAACGCCGATTCCAGCAAGTATTGACGTCACTACGGACGCGGTGTGATTCGGTGAGTTATCATGATGAAGCTTCCAGCATTTGGTAATCTCCGATCAAACCCTAATGGTTCTGTCTCGCATACGTTTGACTCCACGTAGTTAACTGCATTGACAGTCTTTTTTTGAGACAGAAATTGTCTTGATCCTAGACTTGGACATTCTTGCCTTTTTGGGGCGCGATGTCACCTAGGTGTGTTACTCCGAACTTTGGCGCTTGTTTTCATGGTCGTACTGGATGCATTGCTTGCATGTTTCGTCACCTGTTACTACGTTATCTAAAATGCCCAGCTAATCTCCACTTGCATGAGCATTTGACGGGAAATATCAAGTTGTTTTCCTTTTGTCCGTCATTCAGCACTTTTAGCTCCAACTACGTGCGAATGTTCAAATTTTCACTAACAATTACGTGCACCACTGCTTTGGGTAGATTAAGTTCTTCGGTTATCATTCTCACACTTGAAGGACTGTCTTGGTTCAAGAGTTCCTTTCCTTTGTACTACAAAATTTTCATCCACACGAGTTGTATAAGGGCATACAGAGCGTTCATCGTCCTTCGCGTTTTCTTGTTCCTTCTTGAAATCTCCATGCCAACGGAAAACCTGGGTTGCTGGCAGTGTTTGGTTCCTGTAGGCACCCTTAATCATGGTGATCGTCTCTGAAACAGCTTTTCAAAGCTTCAAACAAAATTTAATGGAGTATCGTTGTTCAATCGAACCCTCTATTTTGAGCTTCCAAAAATTTAAACCTCACCTCTAAACACGGTTCGCACGATAAGTAACCCTTACTGTAGTAGAGCTCGGAATTGACTGATCTAGATAGCGTTGATTAGCTGACCCACCAACACCAATCCCGCTCAGGCGAATGCGCTGTTGACTACTATAGAGTGCCATGCGATGGTCAGTTTCATTACTTTGCGGACAAACCTATATGTGGGATCACTAAGTCAATAGATTAGGGTAGATGACAAATTCCTCCCCGTTATAGTTAACAAGTAGCAATGTTACGTGTACACTACGTGAAGGGATTTGGTTTGTATGGCATAATAATTTCTTAATATTAAAACTTGAAGTGGCAGTAGATTGTTTACGCCTTCTGGTTTTAGTAGAGAGATTAAAGTAGAGATGTAATATTTTCTTGGGATACTTAATTGATTGAAGAAAACTGGTTTTCGCTATATATTACAATTTCTACTCTATAACGGTCAACATTGAAATTGAAAGTAGTTGATACTCTGCCAATTTGAAAAGAAGGTTAATAGAGAAGGTTATGCCTATATTACTCTTAGATCGCCAAATTGATTCAATAAAACCGCTTCTCGCTATCTTTTAATGCTTCTTTTCTTTATAGATCAAAATTCAAACTAAAAGTTACAGTTGCTATTGCTTCCGGTTTTAATAAAGAGTTAAGGATATAAATTAAACATATTCTTAGGACTCTTAATCGATTGCAGGAAACCGATTCTCGTTATCTATGAATGTTACCGTTTTCACTCTAGAGCAGCGTTTCCCAACCGGTGTGCCGTGAATGGGCTGCTGGTGTGCCGCAAGGAATCGAAACAAAATTATTAATTTTATAGCAATCAAATTACAAAACGTAGGGAAAAATGTATATTTGTATTTCACATTACTGTGAACCTCTACTATGAATCTACAATTTTAAGTTTCATACCGGGTTATTGTTCTGTACATTTCTAATGTTGAAAAAAGTATTTGTTATAATTGTTATGACCATTATTGCTTCTTTATTGTTACAGACTATTTCGTAACTTGAAAATTTAAAATATCATTCAATCCTTTCGACAAATTACCTAAATTTGTGTTTTAAAAGTAAAAGAGAATTGTTTGTTCATTCGTTATTTAGTGATCTTCCTTCTTAGTAAAAGGTTCGATACAGTTTTTAAAAAGAAAGTGTATTTTTAAAAACCTGAATCCAATATTTCATTGCAATTATTTTCTATTTTTAGATTAGAATGAAAAATAAGCATAATGATTTACACGGGGGAAAACCAGTGATCAAGCTTTCTTCTCTGTGAGAAGGAGGTCAATAATCACGGAAAAAATACCACTGTGTTTTATATTTACAAATAATATCTATAAGTGTGCCGCGAGAATCCAAGTAACACCCGTAGTGTGCCGCAAGTTGAAAAAGGTTGGGAAACGCTGCTCTAGAGTGATCAATATGAGAACCGGAAATGGTTTATTTGTGCAATCAGCGACAAAAGTTCTTACCGCATGATGAAATTAGTTTCGTAAATAACTTCAGAATGGAAAGACAATTTGAGTACAGTTTTCAGTAAACTAAAAAGAATGTAATTTTCTTTAAGTTTCAGCCTTGAAACTAAGTACGTTCCACCATTAATCCCAAAATCAATTTTACCAAACGGAAAGAGCTTTTTTGTCGCTGAGTGTACCACTTCCATTGGATAGATTATCTTTATCAACGAATTGTATTACTAGCTTTTGATTCTCTACCTCTTGATCAAAATTAATATTGATTGATATTTTTTGTCTTCCGCACGGACGGACACACGGAAAGGCATAGTAGATATAAAAAGGTGTCTTCTAAACCAAACTTCTTAAACACGATGTATGAAAACTTGAAACTAAGGGCTTGATTAAGAGGATAGAATTTAGTTTGGTGAATGATACTATACATATAAAAACTAAGTAATCATAACTTTGTGCCACAGATATCAACTTCAAAGCGTTAATTAATATATTCCTAATACAAGGTACGCTAACATTGTATAATGTCAATAAGTCAAATCTTCCACAAAACAGAGATCATTTATACTTAAAGAATGTATTGTACACACCGCATCAAAAAATTCCGACAGCTAACGCCGTGCAGTTAGGCCACCCAATATACACCTTCTTATCCCATAACTGTGTCAGGTAAAGAGACCCCCCTCTCTCCTTCTTTCTTCTCTCTCATACTAAAATTAGCTAACAACATGAGCGCTATTCTGATTTCAAACTATACATGTATTAGTTTTGATAAAATGAAATAACAAAAGCGAGACGAAAGAACATTCATAAGTTCATGTAGGGAGAAACTGAAACACACACAATGAAAAGTTTAAACTAAAGGATGTCTATTACACAGAGATTCAAAAATGAATCAGAGAGAGAAAAAAAGAAGAAGAAGAAGAAGAAAAGAAAAGTAGAACAGATGAAACTGTGGAATTCAAACGTAGTAAGAAAAGAACCTAACATTATAAAGTTCCGTTTCCAGAAATCCAACAGTAATATAGTAATAGCGTTTCTTTTTCACATATTTTTCAGAACTATTCGAATATATAGAGGATACTTTAAACATTCATTATGTCACTTTCATAATGGATAGCATTCTCAATTTCCAGTAGAACTGTATATCTCCGAGACACATCTAGGATAATGTCAAAAGTTTAACACACATGGTTTGTTTCCGCGTTGTTCGATTGTAAATTGGACGTACTGATCCAAAAACGCATTCTAAGATATCCGTAGATAGCGTTGGTCATATCCTCCATTTCAGAATACTAATGCAAAATGAACAAAAATAAAACGAAAAGAAAAAGAAAGAAACAAAGAGAAAATTGAAGAATGCTATTTTACTGCTAAATTTCTATCAGAAATACCCTATATTAAAAGTCCAAACTGTATCGTAATGAAAAGTTACAAATGTTCGAAAGCAAAAGTTTCGCTTAGATGTAGCATGTTCCAAATTTCAACGTGAATAAAACACATTGAATTATAGGATGGAAATAAATTTTGTGTCGAACTAGTACAAATAAAATTATGTTTTCAAATAACCAAAGAGGTTACCATTTTCTAGTCTTTCCCGAAGATTTATCTGTTTCGAACATCCAGCATTGATTTCATTTCTTCCGGATATAACGTAATTTGCACAGATAAAATGAACACGTTAAGAGCTCAAACGTATCATCGTGTCAGTCGGATGATGTAAACCACCACTGGGTCGAGGATTCAAATCCATATTCACCCAGTAATTTAACTGAGACTCGGTAACTCAGAGGATGGAAAAGATATTTTATTTACTTCCGTGCGTTTAAACAGTATTTCTGTCATAGATGACCAGAACTGGAAATGTTATCCCCAGAGCACGAAAAACACGACGTCGAACTTCCCAATTAATTAGATTTTCCAGACCAGGTATATCGGGCTGTTGCTCCGTTTTAACTTTGGAACATAAAGTGCGTGTGTCCGTGGGAGAGGGGGGAGTGAAAGATGCAAAGACAGGACAGGAAAACGTCAAGAAATAGAGAGAGGGAGTGGGATGAATATAAATATGAAACATACTTATCATTGCAGTGTATGATGTAGAACGCACACACTGTTTACTCAAATTATCGGCAGTGATGCTTTGTAAGTTCTCCATCAGAAGATAGATCTCTGTTTGCAGCCATTATTTTATGCGAAAAAATCATGCTATCTGACGGGGAATCGAACCAAGATTTCCCATTTGGAAGTCCAGCACGCTACCACTACACCGCCTGTTGTCTTAGCCAAACTTTGTTTAACAAATGGTGTAGTGTTTCTTTCTGAGAACGATAACATGAAAAGTGTATACTGCAGATCAGTGATGTCTTTGGAATGTCCTGGTAATTCCCTTGCCCTTTCCCAACCAACATTCGTAAATCTTCTCTATCATGATACAGGTGTTTGCGTCCATATTCTTACGTATTGCTTGTCCAGTATGGTAAGTCAATTCTTCACAATCACTTTGTAAAAAATCA
The DNA here is from genome assembly GCF_964235325.1 of Thermobia domestica. NCBI lineage: Eukaryota > Metazoa > Arthropoda > Insecta > Zygentoma > Lepismatidae > Thermobia > Thermobia domestica. The sequence goes on from NC_137456.1 coordinate 235,132,998, forward strand.
ACTATGGCGTGAACAGGATTTGAACCTATGTTAGATAGCTGTATTATTCATAAGGCTATTACGTTACACCTACACTATCTTCCCACCTGAAAGTACAAGCCAAATAATACTTAGTTTAGCCCTGATCTTTGGAACAAAACGGCTTCTTCCCGTAACGTTATTTGCACCAAAGTGCACAACGAAATTCATTTATTCGACGGCCTAGAGAGAAATTAATGCCTACTAATAAAGGAAAAACATACAATCCAGGAAAAAATAGAGAAATAAAACATACTTTGCAGTAAATTCGCCGTGCAAGTTGAAAAGTACGCAAATATTAATAATAATAATAATAATAATAATAATAATAATAATAATAATAATAATAATAATAACCTATATTATAAAATTGAAAGTAACTATTTTTGTGGCTCCTAATCTCTTGAACCACCCAACCGATATCGATCAAATTTCCAACATGGATGAAGTTCGGGCCTAAGATGGTATTTATCTATTTACTTTGACGATATAACTTAGGATTGAGGAGAAAGAGGAGTTAAAAAGAATAAATAAAACTTGATAACTCGTGAAACAAAGGATCAATTTCGATCAATTTCTTAACAGGTGAGGTTCAGACCTGAGATGATTTTTATCATTTCACTTTCACGGGAGAACTTGGGAAGGGAAATGGAAGAGGGAGATAGATATATAAAAATAAATAAAACGTAATGACTCTTGAACCACCAAAGAAATCTTGATCAAATTTTCAACCTAGATAAAATTCGAACCTGAGATGGTTTTTGTCATATCACTTAGACGGTGTAACTTAAGAGATTGGATGGGGAAGCGACATTTAAAAAATAACGAAAAATGACCGGTATTAGTGGAGAAACTATAATTTTTGTAGTTGCTGAGATTAACAGTGACACATCTGATGCTGTTTAAATCCAAATTCAGCCAAGCAACTTGGAGGAGGGGGGGGACATATAAAAATAATCAAAATAACCAATATCAGTGGCGAATTCATAAATTTCCATCTCGCTGAGATAAACAATGACACTGCAGATGTCGTGCCCCACAACATAGGGGAGAGTAGATATATAAAACTCATCGAAAATGACCGATATCGAAGAGCGCTTTAGTAATACTAAACAGTGACTGAGTAACGGAACATATTATTATTTTCTCTCAATTTAACCCAACGAAGCGGGTAATTGATAATAATAATAATAATAATAATAATAATAATAATAATAATAATAATAATAATAATAATAATAGACAACTATACTGTGAATATGGTCATTTATTATTATTATTATTATTATTATTATTATTATTATTATTATTATTATTATTATTATTATTATTATTATTATTATTATTATTCACGTACTTTTGAACTTGCACGGCGAAATTACTGGAAAATATGTTTTATTCTGTAATTTTTCGTGAATTGTATGTTTTTCATTTATTAGTGGGCATTAATTTCTCTCTAGGCCGTCGAATAAATGAATTTCGTTGTGCACTTTGGTTCGTTCCATAGATCAGAACTAAACTAAGTAATATTTCGCTCGGAGAAATTTAGCAGTAAAATAGCACTCTTCAATTTTCTCTTTCTTTCTTTCTTTCTTTTTCTTTTCGTTTCTTTTTATCTTTTTTCTTTTTGTTCAGTTTGCATTAGTAGTTTGAAATGGAGGATATGACCAAAGCTATCTACTCGGTATATTAGAATGTATTTTGGATCAGTACGTCCAATGAACACTACCGAATTGCAATCGAACCACGCGGAAACAAACCGTGTGTGTTAAACTTTTGACATTATCCTAGATGTGTCTCGGAGATATACAGTTCTATTTGAAACTGAGTATGCTATCCAGTATGAAAGTGACATAATGAATGTTTAAAGCATCCTCTATATATTCGAATAGTTCTGAAAAAATATGTAAAAACAAACGTTATTTTTATATTACTGTTGGATTTCTGGAAGCGGAACTTTATAATGTTAGGTTCTTTTCTTACTACGTTTGAATTCCACAGTTTTATCTATTCTCCCTTTTCTTTTTCTTCTCCTCTCCTCTCCTCTCCTCCCCTCTCCTCCTCTCTCTCTCTCTCTCTCTCTGCCTCATTTCTGAATCTCCGTGTAATAGACATTCATTAGTTTCAATTTTCCATTGTGTGTGTTTTAGTTTCTCTCTACATCAACTTATGAATCTTGTTTCGTCTTGGTTTTATTTCATTCTATCGAAACTAATTCACGTGTAGTTTGAAACTAGAATTACGCTCATGTTGTTAGCTAATTTTAGTATAAGAGAGAAGAAAGGAGGAGTGAGAGTGGGTCTCTTTACCTGACACGATTATGGTACAAGAAGGTGGATATTGGGTGGCCTAACTGCACGGCGTTAGCTGTCGCAATTTTTTTGATGTGTGTACAATTGGCCTAAGCCTACCGCGATCGCACTTTCATATAAATACTATCATTGTATGATGTGGTGTCGAGAAAGGAAGCTGTAAAAAATTCGTATATACTTCTTTCACTGAAACTGATTTTTTTTCTTTCTGGTCCAGAAAAAAAAATTGACGACACTCTCATTTGCGATTCAGTCCCATGAATGTAAACATAGAATTTTCTGCAGGAATGACCACAACAGATCTCATGAATACGCTATCTCATGCATCGAAAAAGAAGCTGAAAAATTTAAAATGGAGATTTTTTTCTATCTCTATTACATGTCTGTGTGTCTTGCACAAATAAACTATTCATGTACTTGTGATATGAGGTGAATGATCTTTCAGAGGCAATGCTACTGGTCTGTCAGTACGAGAGCGTAATACTTAACGAACATAAGGATAGAAATGTACAATGTATTTGTAATAGTACCGTACTTCAGATAATGTTTACCGAAGTAGCTGCATTAAGATATATATACTACAAGAGAATCAGGCAATTTTGTTTAATTTGATTCATGTCATGTTCTCAATCCCTTAATTTAAATTAAAATAAAAACCATTAGTTTAACGTTTCGTGTTGACCTTTAAATTCTTAAAGAGATGACTGCTAAAAGAAAGGAAATGGTTATGATAGAGTAAATGGAGTGAAAAATATTGTGCTGTCAAGGAATGAAAGAATCTCGAGGAAACCCAACGACAAATGTTTTGTCACAGAACACCTGAATACTTCGAAATCAAGTGGACATCGCGCTATTACGAAGAATTTTCCTCAATTTAGAATTTCGCAAGCTAATGACAATTATGTTAGTGAGCTTACATCTGACACACAGACAAAGAAAAACCTATGTGGCGTACGTAAAAACGTAGGTTACATTTGTAACTCCTGTAGTTTTTGGACTATATGTATTATCCTGCAGCAAACTGAAAATGTATGTTTTATAATACTTTCCGTATAATTGTTTCATCTATACGTACTCTCCGTATGAAGGAAAGAACTGTATATAGACGTTAAAGGATCTCACATTAAGATGGACGTTTATAACTTATAGTTGACATATGTAACATACGTATAAGTATGTAATATACGGAAGACTGTTAGATGTCAGACACAGTGTTGTCATTTAGGGGGGAAAGGAGAGGGCAATTCCCCCCCCCCACAAGAGTTTGAGAAATACATATGCTTTAATCGATTGCCTACTGAAATACCAGTACAAAACGTGAAAGTCTTATGTTGGTGGTGCTCTTGACCCCCTCAAGCGAAGTCTGAAATGACGTCCCTGGTCAGACATCTTGTAGCAACATGATGTAACATCTAAGTGGGAAAAAAGCATTACGTATTTATCATATCGATACCATATGGTCCGTACAAATTTTTAGAGTAAACATATGGATTCGGTTAATTTGTACAATATACCGCAGTCCGGATAAAGGATTTTTTCTTAGTGCATGAGAAGTTAAAATAAATGTAAAGTATTCATTACATTTCTCTACAAAGCGGTATCAAAAAATTCCATTATTTAATCTTTTTGTCTGCTTATGATCGTGTGTTTCCTGTGCGCGTGGTCCAGAGTTCGACTACCAGTGGACCGAACACAAATGCGAATACTATTTCGGATCCTACTTAAACAACAGACCCTGTTTCATACAGTCTCGGTGCTCAAAAAAAGGCGTTAAACTCAAATCAATGTCATTCAATAGTTTAACCTTTGGGCTCCAGGCGTAACAAATCATTGTTTTGGCTTTAGCATTCAAGACGATATTTTTCACTGTCAATTTTAGCACTGTCAATCTTGTTTCGAATTTCAATCTTACACCAAAATTTCTTTTCAAAAGTCGGATTTGCAGGGCACGGTAGCTCAGTGCTAGAGCGCTTACCTCAGGTGTGTGGGGTCGCTGGTTCGATTCCTGTCCAAGTAAGTTTGTGGTGGACAATATCATGTCCGTGGGTTTTGAAGCGGTACTCTCATTGCCTTCCACATTACCATTTCACCAATTCTTTCATCATCATTCACTTGCCTTAATCATTCATTCCCCGTAGCCTAAATGGCATAATCGTGGGACGTTAAACTGAAAGATTTCATTTTTTTGAAAGTCGTATTTTCTTTTTTCTTTTTCAAAATCTAGTAAAGTTAGCTTTTGAAATCTGCACCCGTTAAACGTGAGTCGATTTGTTTACGTTTGACGCAGGCAATATTTCAGCTATGCTCTAGCTTTAAAAAGAAAGAAAAAAAGAGAGAGAGTTTGAAATATTTAAGCATTAAATTTAAGAGGTTTCAGGAATGACTTATCCCAATCAAATGTAAACTATCATCATGCAAAAGTAGCTGCCCTCTGTAACATCTATGTATTGTTTCCTAGTAAGAAATTCATCAGTAAATATAATTAAGTCAACATTTAAAACATTCTCCTCTCAAGAACCAATCTAATTTCAATTTACAGTGATATTGATTATTGTTCCTTTAAAATCGCTCTGAACGTCCTTGCTTTCTGTTTATGTAAAAAGAAAAAGGGGGGACGGAGAATAACCTTCAACAAATCTCATTCCTGAACATTTTCTTCTTTATGTGTTCAGTTTATACCACTTTCTTCTCCAGAAATTAAACATGCGTTTATCCTGATTACAAAAAAATCGATTTTCATTTTCTAAAAGGATTAAGGTGTTAAAAGAGCTGTGTGCAGGTTGAATTGAAGGAATTCTAGTATGTATGCACAAGGAATGAATAGAAAAGTTTTGTTGCGCTTCAGAGAAGAGCAAACACGTTATTTTATCAAAAGTTTGTGTCTGTTATTCAGCAGAAATCTGAAAACATTTTGCAGTTAAAGTACATGCATAGTGTATCCAAGTGTAAACATAAGTATACAATAACAATTATCTAACTAGTAAAAAAAAATATATTCATCCTAGACATAGGATATAATTGAATTATCAATAATTTTAATTACAACCAACCCTGTGGTTATTGTTGTTTGATATTTTAATGTTAATTAATTATAGAAATGGTTGTATACAAATTAGTTTGAAAAGTTGAGGAAATGCCATGAATAATATCAGATGAGAATAAATATTATTACTGGTTGAAAAAAGGTAGTTTATGAAAAAGTTGAAGTCTGCACAATGGGTTTCACCATTATTCGGTTTAAAAATCAAATAAACTCTGGTAAAGTCACTAAATAGGATCTCGCGAAACTGACATTTATGAATAAATCTTTTCTCCACGGATGGCCAATTCCGGAATTTTAACTTTCCTGAATCCGAAAAGTAAAATCGGGAAAATTCCAGAATTCAGAAAAGTTCCGGATTTCGGAAAAATTCTGGAATTCGGAAAAATCCAGAATTTGGAAAATCCGATTTTTTTTCCGAAAGCCGGAATTTTCTAAATTCAGGATTTTTACGAATTCCGGAAAGTGAAAATTTCTTGGAATCTGCATTCCGGAAAATTTTGTCCATCGCAATATTCTCGTAGTTGAAGCGATAGCCTCTAAGAAGGGCATTTGTTTGGCATCAGTTTAAAGAAATACAATACTGTATGCTTTATATATCCACCCATACTCCAAGTATGTAAGGTTTTAACCTCAAAAAATATTTTACCTTTAAACCTAAAAAGAAATTTAACTTCAGTACACTTTTTCATGTATGAGATATGGTGTATAGATAACCATAGTTAAAGTTGTTACCGGTGACCCCATGATCGAATTCGACCATGATAATTGCTCTAGCTATCTATTGCATGAAACAGAACCTAAAGATTTGCTTTCGTTCAAGAGTCATTGTGTGGAGTAACGAAGAGACAGAAAGACGTTCTAACATTACAATCTAATAAGCCCATTAGCATGATGCTAATAAAATACCCTGAACACTTGATACGGGAAAGACTTCTAACATCACGATCTAATAAGGTCACTAGTGTGATGCTAACAACACACTAAACACTTTATACGAGAAAAGCGTTGTAACATTACAATCTAATAAGGCCAGTAGCGTGATGCTAATAACATATATTAAACACTTGGCACGGGAAAGATGTTCTAACATTACAATCAAATAAGGAAACTAGCGTGATACTAATAACATATACTAAACACTGGTACATTTAAATACTAAGAAAAGTGATTTCACTAAACCTTACCGCGCATCCCTTTTTCAGCATCCAGACTATATAAGACGTTGGGCTACAGTTTAAAGCGGAATCCCAACCACCGTTCCTAGCACCGCACTCCGTATCCTTTTCCGCAGATTAATCGTTGTCATAGTTGCTAATTGGTAACTTCAATGTCAATTGATAAATACCTCGGCCTAGCGTAATTTAAAGCATGCGATCGTCAAGCAACAATTTACCATCATTTATAAAGATTTTCGATATCACACTTCCATTAGAAATGGGCAAAACCTATTCTTTGTTACAACTGAAAACAGGTTTCTTGAAAAAAACTTTAAAAAGACATCAACATTTCCATGTAGCTCGGAAACCAATTTTGGTTATTCACCGAAACTGGTTATGGTTTTCTCCGAAAGAATTTTGTATTTCTACTGAAACCAGTGTAACATTCACCGAAGCCGGTACTTGTTCATGTTCTTATACAAGTAATCATTTCCAAATAAAGATAACGGTGCTACTAGGGATAATGCGCTTAATGCCCTCCTGGGACGTATAACCCCGTGCACACCAAAGACCAGCGAGTGCTGGCCCGTTTGTATTTTTAAAGCAATCAACCCATCAATTTCCTGAATACCTGAGTTTCCGCATTTACAGGGATTCACACATATCGAGGACAATTTATAACGCCCATGCTATTCACCGGGACTTGAATTCTATGACCATCAGCCCAAAGCAGATCGCCTAAGACTTCTCAATTACATCACAGAAACACCACGTGATTAGTGATGGTAATCATGCAACCTAGAAGAATGTGCTGAACTTGCAACTAAACTACAGTAACGAAATAACAGCCAATTTCTGTTTTAGGGGCGCGGTGGCTCAGTGATAGAGCGTTCACCTCCGGTGCTTGGGGTCCCTGGTTCGATCCCAGCTCGTGCCGTGTAGACTTTGTGGAGGACAAACACCGTGCTCGTGGGTTTCCTCGGGGTTCTCCCGTTTCCTCCCACTTTCTTCATTCCACCATTTCATTCATTTCTCATCATCACCGTCTCCTTTAGCCTAACCAGCATAATCATGGGACGTAAAACTTAAAGATTTCATTTCATTTATAAGACAAATTTCTAATCTCGTCTCAATTTTCTTTTTCTCAAGAACGAGACGAGAAGATCTTTGTAACTTCGAAATAAGACGAGAAACATGACGATTCTTGCTTCGTTTTTGAAACGAGAAAATTGACAAGCCTCGTGGATAACAACTAGTTGATCCAAGTTTTAAATCTCTACGCCAATTTAGTATTACATGATTCGTACTATAAAAAATTATAAATTGAAACAATGATTGTTTCAACACAATAAAAGGCATTTGTTAACATTTAAAGATAAGCATATTTCAATAATAAATATTTTTTTTAAATGTTATATCACTCTCCACATTGATATCTCGTGGCGCAGAATAATCCTGATACCTTCAGGATATGTTTTTAAAAAATCAGGACATAAATTTTGTACATAAATTTTTGAAACGGGACAAGAAAAATTCAAGACGAGAACATCTTTCTTTAGAATCGAGACGAGACGACACTTTTACAAAATTTACGAGATAAGACGAAAAAACCTTATTTCTCGTCTCGTCTCCGTCTCGTCTCGTGATCAAGACTTGTAGATAGAGTTGCAAAGAAACAAGATATGATTCCAAATTATTAAATTAAATTGATACTGTGTAATACATACTTTATATTTATAAAAGAAAAAATATTATTTAATAAGTACAACTTAATAATGTGAATTAATAGTGGAGGGGGTAACTTAGTGGTAGAGAGCTTACCTCTGGTGCGTACTGTGAAATATGATGATGATTATTATTATTTACATTTGTTGTTCGTCCGTTTGTTGACCTTCAGCGTCCATTTTCATCACCGAGACTATATGAGACATAAACCTACAGTTTAAGCTTGAATCTGAGTTAAGTTGTGTTGATTTTAGTTTAGCGTCCCGTTCAGCAGTGAGGCTATATGAGACGTGGACCTACTGATTAACGTGGAATCCGAACCACATGAGCTCCCGCCGGGAATCTAACCCGGGTCTCCCACGCCAAAGGCGCGTACGCTTAGCCACAAGGGAGCTCAAGGTTGAATCTGAACCACCGTAATGCGTTCAATTATCTGCAATCAGGTGTCGAACCAAAGCCGTTTACGCTAACAATTATACCTATGAAAGATTGCTTTACTAACACTTGAAACGAATTGTTATTAGTATTATTATTATTATTCTAACCCAAATTGTCAATATTCAAATTACACTCTAGAAATGACTATACAAAATGGTTCTGACAAGCTATTATCTCAGTTGATTCCACGAAAACTTTTTCCTTGTGTAACTAAACTGCATATTTCCAGTTTTAGATTGTGTAACTTTCCATTTACAAGTGAAAGACAACAAAGCGCGTAACGCTTGAGTTGTCAATGCTTAGTTTGCTGAAAAACTCGCATATTTTCCACATTTTTCAAGCAGAGAGAACAAACATTAAAGTTTTAAAAAAAACTATCCCAGCTGATTTGGTAAAAAGAACTCTAACCTAATATTAAAGTTTATAAGCGAGCTATACACACAACACACGCACGTATACAAACAAACAAACTCATATTAGTTTTTTTGTGTAGGTGTGTATGTCACAGGCATCGATTTTCTGTGGGTAATTAGAAAGTCTTTGTTAACATGTACAGAAATAGTAATAATAATAATAAAGAGCAATGTTTCATTATTTTCTATGTTTGTATATATATATATATATATATATATATATATATATCAGGTGTTCTAAAAAATGGTGCCCACTTACCACATATCATTATTGTACAAGTCAAGATAAAGCATACGTTTCAAGTCCTCATGTAGATACACAAATTGCACTGGTGGCAACGTCGCAAATAAAGAACCATAGATTTGATCTACCAACCTATCAAATACTTATATCGATTCGTTCCAGATGGTACCTAAAGTCGATATTGATTGACACTAGCATCACCTATTAGTGTAGCAGTCGATTCAACTGCTTGTTGTATTCGTAGGGTAATGCTAATGACTCCAAGTTAATCTGCGACGTTGCCACATTGTGAAATTTTGATTCCCCATAGCGGTTGAAGGAGGAACCGGAGGGCATACCGTCGAGCACATATATAAACATTTTAGCTTTATTTTGGCTTCTAGAATAGTGATCTGTGGTCTGTGGGTGCCATTTTTAGAACACCCTATATATATAAAGTTGATAGAACAACTACGTCTAACCGTCCGCCACTCGACATTTTTCATAACAAAAACGGCAAAAGATAGCGATTTTATAAATAACGATTTTGCGTACCAAAGAATAGGGTCTCCAGAAGATTGCCCACGATAGAAACAATCGATTTTCACTGGTCCTCCCGAACGATACATTAACCATTGTTATGTCTTGATACATTGTTAGATATACTGGGACCTGTACTTAAGAACAATATCAGTTGAGCACGATAGAACGATGGAGATAAAAGTAACAGTTTTCTGGAAAGAGGTCACTAGTGGACTTTCCGCCTCTCACTAGAGCCACTTGGAAATAGTGAAATGGCAAAGAAGAGTACTTAATAGTCCGGAAAGCTCGTATGGGTTTCATCATCTGACGATGTCCTCAACAGACTCCTGCGGTACGTGATCGGACGGAAAATGTGTGGGCGGCCCTATTCCGCTCAAACCCCACTACGTTAGAAAAACAGTGACACAGGACAATTCCCCAACGTGGAGAAGTTGGCGATACGACATATCTCAAAGGCATACTTTGCAGTATCATCCGGAAGAATTTTGCATCGAAAGCGCATCACAAAGCACACGGAAGTCGCCGTACAGAGCGCCACATCTAAGATAAGTTCACAGACTTCAGAAAACTGTATCTAACATACCTTGCAGGAGAATATAAGAAATGGGTTTTACCCTGTATGAGGGGTGTTCTCTACCTAGATATGACTAATAGAGTTTGGTCTGTTTTCTACTGTCAAAAGAGCCGTTCTGATTCTGTACTGTAGTGAAAGGAAATGTTTTTCAAGGGACTTCTGAGTTGAAGGAAATTACAGTCGGGGAACGCTGCCACTCATCGAAGCATCTTCCAAAATCAAAGTCAACGCAGGTTACATCCAGGAGAACATCATGACGGACACTGCTCTATCAACGCGGTGAAAAAGCCACAAATGTATGGAACCACGTGCACAAGGCATGCAGCTATACTGCTCGATCATTTCAGGCGCTCTACGCAACGAAAGGAGAAGAGACTGGAATTCGAGTGATCCCATTTTTGTCCATCCCTGTGAAATCCCCGAATGTCTCAACAATGGACTACTAGAGGTTTAAAACTACTCAAGAACAGGCTTGTTCGACACCATCCCAAAACTTGCAGGGGCTTCGTAAAGTTGGCAAAGCGGTATGGCGAGACATCCCACTTCCCGCTCTACGCAGGAGTTTGCTACAGTGGAAATTACGTTCCTGGATGATCGCTCGTGTTCGTGGCCGTCACATTCCAACAGAATCGGTGGTGGAGAAAGTAATTTACTAGCCAAGTGTGTGTGCTTCAAAGTCGACTATTTTTATCTTAGTAGACAACCTTCTGTATCTCTTCCAACAACGAACTCATTTCCTAAGTTTCGACCCTCTATCTACATCCTGCCCAAATCTAATGTTGATCCATCAAATAGTACTTGGGACTTTTTGTCCCCCGGACGAAGACACGGACAGACAGGGTAAATATATGAAAAGTAAGTTTTGGTTAAACAAACTTCTTAAAAGTTATAACTGATGCATGTCATACTTCGAATATTTAAGGCATCGTAATCTAGTTAGGGGAAAATTAGTATTCACTACCAATCTTACCGATGGTATATTCGATAAGCTGGAAGGGTGATGTTCATACTGCAAACTTAATTTGACTGTTAATAAACTCTCACAAATTCATACATTACTATTTTCTTCCCGTTTCGTGTTTACCTTCCCTCTCCTCTCCCATCTTATTCACTCTCTTTATTTCTTGGTTTGTATCTTACAGAAAGGTTTTATTTATCACTCGACAATGTCCGCATACCATAATTTGTTTCATAGTTAAGGCTTCTTGAATACGAAGAAACTGGTTCAATCCCCGACCAAGTAGGCTTGCGGTGGACAAATCGTGTCAATGGATTTTCTCGGCGTACTCCTTTTTCCTCCCACAATCTCATTCCACCAATTCTTTCATCATCATTCACTTGCCTTAATCATCCGTCTCCCTTAGCCTAAAGGGTATAATCATCGGACGTTAAACTGAAAGAAGAGTACGAGGAAGACCTACTGAAAGAAGAGTACTGTGTTTCTTTCCTAGCTTGAATAAGCTATTGTACCCAGGTAGTTAACTTACAGTACTAGCGAGAAGCAGTGTTTTGTAATATAATCCGAAATTTAAAAAGTTTACAATCTAATTAAATACAAATTATGAATAAATATTAATACGAGAGAGTTTTAGCATATTACGTACCAGCTTGAGAGAATCAGTGACTCTAATATTCAACGTCTTGTTTCCATTTAAAATTTTGATGTGTAGATTTTATATATGCTAGATGGAAGAAAGTAAGAACACTTTCAAAGTTTTAACTGAAAGTCCAATCGGAAAACGACTATTAGGAAGACTTAGGCGCAGATGGGAAGACAATATTAAGATGGATCTCGCAGAAATAGGAATACAAGGTAGAAACTGGATCCAATTGGTTAAGGACAGAAACAGATTAGTTAAATGAATGCGGCATTGAACCTCCGTGTTCCATAGGCTGTAGAGTTAGTTAGATGAAGCTAGTCACATGACTTTCGCTCACGCCTACAATACATCAGAAATTAATACAAATCTGAGCTACTCAAATGACCAATTAACACGGTGGAAGTGCAAGATTGGCCCGGGCACCTCTTTCAAGTCTTTCTTCCTTTTCAAAAGATGAATGAACTGTGTTTATTATCATCCAGAACAACAAATAATACCTTGTTTCAGAATTCTTATGTTTTCAGTAACTTATTTTTCAGTATTATCGAAAATCAAAGATAGGAAGAAATAGATGGAATCATAGAAAACAACTTTATTATTGCAATAAATATGTGGGTTTATACACATGTATGTTTTACTTTACCTGTATCTTTTGGTAGTTGCTGCATATATATTTTCTCCTCATAGACAACAAAACTACGAACATGTTTATCGAAATTCGATAAATTTAATTAATGGAGAAAATGTTATTTTCATATTGACATATTTCGATCAACATCTGCACTTGCACAACACAAAGACAGTCATTGCCATTACGTCAATAGAAAGGATTGTTGGCGGAGGCTTTTCTGTGTGTATCTGCACTTTCCCATGAAAGTACCAAAAATTGAAATTTAGACACTTCTTCCTGGATCAATGAGCAACACTGATATCTGTGTTATGAACATTCTATTCTACCTTCGGTAGCACATTATTCAAAGGATTTTTTTTTTTTTTTTTTTTTTTGTGGGGCAAAGGATAGCATCAGCATAATTTTATGTAACAATGGTTTCATATTATGTAACTTACTTTTATCACACGCTCACATAAAAGCGTAAAGAAATCAGAGGGAACATTTATTCAAATTAGAAGATGAAATCAATCTTTTACATAGTAATAATAGTGCTGTTAAAGGTCAGTTCTATTTAGGTGTTTCGCCTGGCCGACCTGTTTAAGAGGCTTTATTCCAGCGAAATTAAAACACCGCTAGTTTTACAGTAATTATGTGATATCTTCAAATAGATAAAAGATAATCGAAATGTGGAACAAGAGCGCCCTAGACAATTATATCATTTTACATGAGATACCGTTATCACGACTCACTTATCTACTTTCGATTTCGAGCCATTTTGAAAATCGGCATTTATTTTCGCGTTTCTAAACGGCTGAAAACGGAAAGCCACTAGGTGACTTGTGATAACGGTACCTCACACAAAATAATATTGTCTAGGGCGATCTTGTTCCTCATTTCAATTATCTTTTATCTATTGGAAGATATCACATAATTACTGTAAAATTAGCGGTATTTTAATTTCACCGGGATGATGCCTCTTAACTGCTTAACGCTTTGTAGATTGCTGGATAGACACTCTCAAACGCGCCACATTTTCCGGCGTTGTGACGGTCGTCCGAGGTCGCTCAAGCGATATTTTTTTCTCAGTGCAGAACCTGTTGTTCTAAAGTTTGATACCCAAATTTGAATAGCTTTTTTCTATCGAAACAGAATCATGTCGGCCAAGTCCAATCCGAATGCGAAATGCCCACTGAGTAGTAATCACAGAACCACCATTACAAATATACTCCTCCACAACAAACGCACGATCCCCATCGCGCCACGTCATTGCAATACTGAAAATGGCACATACACCGCTATCGATCAATAACCCCTCCGCCGGAATATCCCCACCACAACTCACACGGCGCCCTCTCCAAATACGGGAGGTTTCTTTGTCGGACCCTACCTTAAGAACTCTACTAATGACATAAAAGAATTTTCATATTTGAGTAACTCGTTGGGATCATATCTATGAAACTAAAGTTATATTTTTATCGTAAACGCCTCTCGAGTTTAAATATTTTAATATTCGTGTGATACACAGGGCGGTCTTAACCCATGGGCCCGATTTACATTTGACCAAGAGCCCCACGAGAATAGGGCACTCTTCCTAATCTGTTTGTATGAAGTGACTTGCAGTAAATAAATACTACTACTGAGTAGTCTAGACTACACTAAACTATAAAATAATATTTGCTGCAATGTTCTTGTTTTACGATTGGTCATTGTGGTTGGTTTCTGCTTTAATAATCCTTGGTTAATATTCCAGTCACCTCATATGGGTGTAAGCCTATTTACATTTTATTCCTATAAGTGATTGTAGTAGAAGTTCTAGCACATTGCTTTAACCAGGGCCCATAACTGTAAAAAATCGATAGTTACACTAGCTACACGTTAATTTTGTTTGCCTTGTCTCGGAAATCCAATAATTACTACAAATTGTTGCTTTCTGATTGAAATAATTCTCCAGTTGCCTCGCAATGGATCACCAAAACCGAAATCGAACGAACTAGGCATTTTAACTTCGTAACAAACCCATTGGCACATCTTTATTGATAATTCAGAACCATGGCCTCTGCAGTAGGCATCTTGATTCCATAAGTTGAACAATATACACAGAAATGTTTAAGAAGAACCTTTTACTTTTCAAAAGGGCAATGATCTCATTGAGATAAAGGGATTTATTGAATTGGACAACTTGATATTGAAAGCCTTTATTCATAAATGTCACGTAGACAATTTGCATATACAATATACTGCTTTTATCGTAACAGTAGAATGCACCAGATGCAAAACTTCACACACTTGGAACAACTTTATGCAAGAGAAGGAGGTGGACAGACAGCTCATCAATCATCCCGCTGAAGAACCTAGTGAAGGAGCTACGAGAATCGGGGG